>NW_023502142.1:0-105423 GCF_013396075.1 Fusarium subglutinans
ATAAACAATATATATTAAAGGTTTCTTTAATTAAAAAAAGGTTCTTATTATATTTCTATTTAATAACCTTAAACTAAACCTAAAAGTCTCTTAACTTAGACTTATTTAAGCTCTCTTTTTTTATAAAGGACTCCCCAGAATAGCTTTAAGAGCTACAAAAGGCCCTTACCTATTTAACGTTACTTAGAGAAATACTACAGTATCTAACCTTCCTTTACCTTCTAATAATACATAAAGAAGAAGTTATTTATATAGATACTTTACTAGTAACCTATTAATAACTATTTTCTATTATTCCCTAATTATAAATATCTTTTACCTATTCTCAGGACTTATAACTTTTACTATTATTTATAAACTAATTACTATTACCTATACTATTAAGCCTGCCTTAGTCTTTTTATAACTTAGATTTTATTAACCCCTGTCTTTATATACCTTTAAAAAGACCTAGACTAAGTAAGACTTATTATACTAACTTATAGTAGTTATTATAAGGTAAAAGCTAGATTAAAAGACTTAATTCTTAAACTACTAGTATTAAGCAGTTAGCTAGAAACTGATAATACTTTTCCTATAAATAGTAAATATTTAATTTATTATATTTTAAAATATTTAAATATACTTTTTATATAAATTACTATAAGTAATTACTATAAATATATTATATTAATACTACTTCTTAAAGTAATATAAAAAAAGTATAATATTACCTATAAGTACCTATAGGTACTTTTTAATACCTATATATTTTTTAGGTAGTATAAAGAGTTTCTAAAATACCTATAGGTACCTATATATACTATTATTTACCTAACTATATGCCTGGGTAACTGGGGGGTATTAAGCTATTATTAGGTACCCATGGGAATTTTAAACCCTGCTTTATGCAGCTGACCTATGGTCTCTGTCCTCGACTAAAGTTCTTCCGGCCACTAACCTATATGGACAACCGTGTTCCTTTTTCAAGATCAACGGGATGGACAAGCTGGCCATTGAAGCATGGCTGAAGGAACATCCCCACCCAGGTTTCACACCAACCATCATCAAGGATCCCTATGCACGAAAAGATCTCTCGTCCACTTCTTTGTACCCCACGTTGGGTCTCGATACAACACTGCCTCAGTTTCGACCTGGACCAGCTATAGCGCCCCGCCCTTCACAGAACGAGTATCCAGTCTGGTATTTCTTCTACGGGACGCTTACTGATCCATCTGTTCTGTTGAAACTACTTGGTCCCGACTTCCAGGCCCGATGCTCTGTGGCCAATATTCGTGGTGGAGCTTTGAAGACTTGGGGAAGATGTAATGCCTTGGTTGACGATCCAATAGGCACCAACTTAGTCTTTGGAAAAGCGCTTCTTATTGAGTCTCGAGAACAAGAGGAACGACTGCGGGCATATGAGACGAGTGCTTATGAAGTGGTTCGATGCAGTATAGAGATGGGTTCGGATATGCCTGTAGATGGTTTGACCTTTCGATTTGTTACAGACAAGTTGGGGTAGTGGATTCACTAGTACTGGGTTGTCGTTGCTTACATTATAACACAATCATTTCATAGACATCGCTGAAACATGATGGCAGCTAATTTGGCAGATCATGGACTGGTGCTTGAGGTATGAAAGCAAACAAATTCTTGGTTCATACTAAACAGTTTTATGGATAGTCTTTACTTAGTCAAGCAAGGTGAAAGATCCTGATGAGCGTCCATTATCTGCCTTGGCAACGAAGACAATAAGAAACTGATCCCTCGGAACCTTTGCTAGAGCTGGGTACTTGTCGTCCCGCTTGGGCCGAGTGCGGCGAGCCGTCCATACCCAATCGTTTCCGGACCAACTAACGGTGGATGTTGTCTCACCATTGGCAAAGACTTCCAAGCTGATTGGAGACTCGGTTGAGCCGGGCAAGTGACAAGTTCCCGCTGCTTTTACCACGCGAACATCCAAGTCTGAGGAATCCTCGCTGGTAGATGATACAGATACTATGTTGAGAATTGGTGTTGCGAGCGCAGGCGACGGAGCACTAGAAACGGTGACAGTGATCTCATCTGAAGGTAGGAACGGCGCCAAAGGTGGAAGCTCCCGACGTTTCGTGGCTTTTTTGTAGGCAAAAGCATAGCTCAGTAGCTTAGAGTCATCATACGCTCTGCCGCAGAAAGATAGCCCGACAGGCATCTTCTCTTCAGCAAGATTACCCATTGGCACAGTTATGCAAGGGACCCCAAGATGCTTCAGCGATCGGCCACCATTGGCATACTTGACTCCATCACGCAGTGCAGAAACCATCGACTCGTAGCTTTCGTCTGAATCAGCCAACGCAACATCTCCATTGGTCGGAAACACCACAGCATCATAGTTGTTCTCGGCCATCCAGTCCTCCAAATCCTTCTTCCGCATGGCCTCCAAGGCCTGGAGCGCCTCGCAACACCCAGGTAAGTCAGCGAGGCTCTTGTCTCCCCAGCTTTCTACCGCAGTAACCATGTCCTCGTAGCGGACCTGGTTCTGGGACTCTGTGTGCTGAGACGGGTCGTCCATTGGGGCGATGTGAGGGTGAATCTTGTCAAGCTCGACTCCAGATGTGAAGCTTGGTATACCATTATCACCGTTATCGCGAAGGAAGCTGTTCCAACTCAAGGCGATCATCTCACATCGCTCGAGCGCTGGCCATTCCTCGGGTAGATTAAGGACATTCATGCTCTGTCCAGGAAAGTCCTGTCTCGTATAGTTCTCAAAGAGGGGGAAATCAGTCTCAATCACGGTGGCACCCAGCTTCTCGATGTCTGTGCGCGCTCTCTCCCATAGTGCTTGGACGCCAGCAGAACATGCGTTTACTGGCTTGGCACCTTCAACTCCAATGAAACATCGAGGAACAGCCAGTCGTTTGTTCCGAAGCGCATCTGGGTCGGCCAACGTAAGATAGTCTGTAGGCCGAATCTCACTAACCCTGGGGAGTGATACATATGGCTGTGAGCGCCAAAAGTCAGCGTCGCCGGCAGCGCCGTCATGAGCGACAACAACGTTTAGAACTTGAAATAGGTCATCCATAGTCCTTGTGTGAGGAACGACCTGGTCGCAAGTTGGATACAAAGGCCATAATCCTCGGGGAGGAATCACACTGCGGGAGGGTGCATAGGCGACCAGGGCATTGTTGGATGCTGGAGAGCGACCCGAAGTGACAGCTTCTCCGGCGAAGCCGAAGGCAGCCAGGCTCGCGGCAGTAGACACACCGCAGCCATAAGATGAGCCAGATGCATAAGCGGTGGGCATATACTTCTGATTATATGGGCTCTCGGACCGTCCGTACAATCCACGCTGACAGCCGCCGTCAGCCATCGGGGGCATGTTGGTCTTTCCAAGTACAATAGCGCCTGCTTTACGAAGCAGTTCAACAATGGCAGCGTCAGAAGTAGCTTCGAGCTTTGCAAAGGCAGGCGATGCAGCTGCGACAGTCATGCCTTTAACCTTGTAGCTGTCTTTGACGGTAAAGGGGATACCCTCCAGAGGTCGCGGTGGTTTTCCCGAGGCACGGTAATCATCCGAGGCTTGAGCTTCGGTGAAGACGTCTGGGTTTATCAGAGTAATTGAGTTGAGACAAGGACCTCGACAGTCATATTTGCCGATGCGATGCAGATAAAGTGCGACAAGCTCAACACTTGTGATGGCTCGAGTATCGAGCAGTTGTTTGAGGTCGCTGATGCTGGCATCAGGCAGTTTAAGGGCTGATTTGTTGGTCATTTTGGGCGAGGAGATAATCAAGAAGTAAGAGATAGACAGAGGGTGTTGAAGAGTAGGAGTCTTGGAGAAAGAGGGAGATAAAGGTAAGGAAACGTATCATTTATATGTATGCAGCTGCGGTCTTCCAAGCTGCGCTGGTACATGGCGCCCGAGCATACTGCCCGAGACTGACTTGTAAGTTGTCACCTGTCTCGACCTCCGAGAATGCGTCGACCGTCCCTTCGGAAAAGCGATGGCCTATTCAAAGTATGATTGGCTCCGAGCTTTAACTTCGGACAAGCTAAGCCCTAGAGGGAAGGTGATTGCGATTCTCGACCCCCAACGACTGCGGGAAATGGGCCAACCCCTCCTGCTAACATCAATCGATCAGTGGTTTCCCCCGAAGTTGAGACTCGGAACGTGCACTTCCATCTTCGGGACCTTCATCAGCGATACAGATGGTGGAGGCACGCTCCCTGTTTGTTTCACCTGAGATGCCGACAATAACAGGGCGGATGAAAGCCGCATGCTGTTGGACATGCAAGATCAGGCACTTCAAATGCGACGGAGCACCAACGGCTTGTCTCCAATGTACCAGCAGGGACATGCAGTGCCATGGCTATGGGCCCGTTCCATCCTGGATGGACGGAGGTCTACGCGAAAATCAAGAGAAGCAGCGCATTAAACAGGCTGTAAAGAAGAACTGTAGGCAGAAGAAAAGGCTTCAGGCACGTCAGCTCAGAGATTACAATCGGAACACAAGTCAAGGACAGAATCTATCAAGCGTTGCCGAGCAAGGCAATCAATTCTGCAATGCTTCTCAAAGTAAGTCCCTGGTTGTCGCCAACATGAATCCTTACTCACCTCATTAGCAAATCCCAATTTTGGAACCGCCCCATCGCCAATCTTGACACCTCGATCCTTACAAAGCCGTGTCCTCTCGGGACAGTCATTCGCCGAGCCCCTTCACTTCGACGAGGCCAGTCTCCTTATGCACTACCTAGATCACGTCTTTCCCTACCAGTATCCTTTCTTCGACAAATCAAGGTTGTCTAGAGGTTGGCTTCTCTGGCTTCTTAGCAAGAATGGTCCTCTCTACCGCGCGTCCATGGGTCTCGCAGCGTTGCACCAGCGATCACTGTTGGGCGAGACAGACAACCATCATCTCGAACTTGAGTTCCATACCAAAGCTGTTGGGCAATTACAGGATTTTCTTTCATCTATTGACACCAATGAACTGCATCCCAAGAATGAAACTCTGGTGGAGATTATCACCTGTGGTATCGCCCTCATTAGCTTTGAGGTAAATCCCCTTGAAACCGACCCGGACGAGCGCTGAAAGACAACAGGTCCTTCGAGGAAGTGCGACAAACTGGCAACCGCATTTATCTGCCATGTCCTCCATCGCAGTCATGATGCATAATCAGCCTCCCCTTCCGCAACCAGCGGATCATCTTCCAACCCCCCTCTTTGAAGGCAAAGCTACTGCAGCCATGGCATTCCATCTCCCAGTCCTGCTCTGGATCGATCTACTGGCCTGTGTAGCCACACGGGAGAGACCAAAGCTTCCATATGATGAGTGGCTGGAGCCTAATTGCACATTTCAGCTCGCACATATAATGGGTTGCCAGAACTCAGTCATGAAATCCATAGGGGACCTTGCAGTCTTGATTGAGTGGAAGTCTGACTCTCTTGACGAAGGTAGTCTTGATCTTGAGGTCTTTCGGACAAAGTGGCAACGGATCGAAGATGAACTAGAGAATGTTATGGATACGACTCCTATGGCCGCCATGGAATGTCAAGGATTGTCATCCAAAGCTCCATCAAGTCAAAGACCCTGTCACACGAAGTCAGTGCAGCGACCTGAGCAATATTCAGTCACTCGCATATTTGCTGCTGCGGCCCTGGCCCAGCTCGCGGCCATCAGCGCTGAGATTTCCGATAACATCCCATCGACAGCCCCGAGAAGAGCAGTCAGCCGAGTGATTCTCGAGATCAAAATGGCCTCCTCCACGCTCTCTCCCCGGCAACTAAGCTGGCCTATATGTGTCGCTGGCTGTTTAGCGGATCCGGACCAGCAGCCATTCTTTGAAGCATTGTTGGATAGTGTAGTATTTGAGGGAACCGTAATGATAGGAAACTGTGGAATTGTTCGGGATATCTTGCGAGCTTGTTGGAAGAATAGAGCTGAGCACTCAAATGAACAGTGGGACTGCAGTAGTACTATGAAGCAGTTGGGTATCTATGCGCTTCTCATATAGAGTCGATGATAAAATAGACTTTTGCACCCTTTAATGGGTCAATCTGTCGTTAGAATAAGGCCACGAGGAGCATCTTCTTTTTATCTGGACCCCCCTATAAGGCTTACAAAATCTGCCTGAAGTAGATATCCTCTATATTTACTAAGGCTTCTATACACTAAATACGTATCATTATATACTTAGCCCTTTTGCTTTTCTATCCTCCATTTTCGACCTTTTGACATAACTACCCAAAGAAGAACACTTATGATGAGCCACAGACCGGAGATAAGGACTGAAGTCCACCCGAGGCCTAGACCATCGATCATGGGATTTGCAATAGCCGCCGCACCTGCTCCAACCAAGCATCTGCCGAGATTATTCGCCGCCACAGCCGTGGCTGCAGAACCAGTATTCAAATCCACAATGAGTGTGTTCAGATTGTTGAGCGCCCCAGAAAAGAATAGAGCAAAAAAGAATAAGGAGACCTCGATACCAGCAAGTCCCAGATTCTGGTCCATGATCCATCCATAAACAACAATCATAGCGCACGCCATGTATACCAATGGTAAAGATATTTCTATCCTCATCCTTTCGATAGGTAGCACCCTGAGGTCTTGTTGGCGGTTCTTGACAAGCTCTATGCCCTCTCTCTTGGCATATCGACGGAAGTTCCAGTCCATCAGGAAGCCGCCCGTGTACCGGTAACACATGCTTCCAATCCCTATAGGAAGAAAGCACAATCCCACTACAACAGATGAGTAGTGGTAACGGGAAGCTAGTTGGGTGGAGAGTGTAGCCAGGACTACATAGTATCCGCCATACATGAGAGAACTAAAGAGAAGGATGATGCCGGTTTCCTTGTTACAGACGATTTTGAGGGATGCAATCGGGTTTGGTCGTTTTTGGTGAGGCTTTTCGGCAATCGCGTCGGTGTATCCAGTGTTACGCTGCCTTAGATATCCGACGAGTGACATGTTCCACCATGGTGGGGTGATGCTCCCGTTACCGACGACACTTCGGCAAGTCTCTGGGAGAAAGACAAATATGATGAGAAATAGCACACCAGAGAGAATCGTCAGAAACCAGAAGATGGATCTCCAACCGAGATACTCATCGAGTAGGCCACCTATAACAGGGCCAAGAGCAGGACCAAGTGTTACTCCCATGGCAGAATAGCCTAAATATTTTCCACGTTCGGCTCGGACGATTATATCTGAAGCCGTCCCACTTGCAAGGGCAATAGTAGCACTGCTCCCGCAGCTCTGTAAGCAACGCAGAACAAGCAAGGCAGCGTAGCTATCCTGCAATGCTAGACCGATGTTGGCACCAAGGTAAATGATGCAGCAAATCATGTATGCTGGTCTCCGTCCGTATGAATCTGAGAGGTTTCCGATAACTGATGGTGCAAGTCCTTGGAAGATCTACCGTAAGTTAGATGAAAAGGCCGCATATCTTTGAGACGAATCAGCGACTTACCAGATATGCTGTTATGGTTAAGTTCAAAAGGGAGATAGAGACGTTCAAGTCTCGGGCAATGGAAGTAATGGCAGGGAGGAAGACTGTACTGGACAGAGGAGAGATCATGGCCAAGAATGAAACGAGTAAGACGATACCCACCTTCTCCCAGTGAGTGTATATTGTATACGGAATATCCAGAGGGTCAGTTCGAGCCCCTCCTTCCAGCTCATTGTTCGGTTTTGCAGTATGTGTTTCCTCTGAACCGGGTTTGGGTTTTTGCAGTAGACTCGGTGGCGCATCCTGTCCACTCAACCCTTCACCGCCAAGTTTTAACGGTTTAGTTGTTTCTGGGCTTGCCATTGCCTTAATATGATTTAAATGTCCTTTTGTCATTCTGAAAAAAATCGAAGTAGAAATTTATTCTGAGGCATGAATAGTTTAAGTAGTCTTTGCTGCCATAGACTACAGCCAATTAACAGGGGTTCTGTTGGTGGGTCTGACCCGGCTGGGTTGTTGCCGAATCGGTGCCGACACCAATTACTGTACTTACACATAATGGCAGTTTGTATAATACCGGGTTACATCTATTACACGAGGTAAGTCGGGTCGGAAGTTATAAAGGGTCCCGTAACCGGAAGGTTAATTAGTTACTCCCTGAGTTGTTGGCCTTTCCTTGAGTATAACTTATATATAAGCAAAAGAGATATAGATACCCTAAACTACTTTCCATGCTATGGTTTCTCTTATGCAATACGGAATTTGTAATTTACTATAAAATAAAAGCCAACACCAGTAAAATACTCCTAGCCATTAAAAGGTTGTTTAGAATGAAGAGAATAGTACGGAGCTTTCCCACGGCGACATCATATCCAGCTTGATCGGTAGCTATAACATTGAATCTAGCAGAGCATCCATTGACATTTAATTCATAGACCTTTAGTGTGCAGAGTATCACCAGCCTACATGTCAACGAGACTTGTATTTCTCATCTATAGTTATGTGGTGTAATATTGATTTTTTCAAGCCTGCTACGGTTATAGAAATGGGAATGTAACGAGGCATTAGGCTGTGAGTAATTGCTCGTAGAACCCACCAAATCCAAGTTCCTTGTTATGTAAATGGATCTCAAGAATCCAGTGCCTCTTGTTCCCATCCTTCCCAACAGTATTCATAGAGTTGTTGCTGCCTTGAGCGATGTAAAGGGTGATCTTGTCTTTAGGAATGCGTTCATGCGGAAAAGAACCGACGATATGTCCCGCAATCGGTGCACCAAACTCAAAGCCCTCCTTCTCAGCAGCCTTCTTGGCAATATTGTACAGTTCTTCTCCCGTCATATCTGGATTCTCCCAGTACTTGGCTTTGACGCTGATCCAGATTGGCTCGAGAGCGTCCCGCAGTTTGATCTTGTTCGGGTCGTTTCCCAGAACAAAGGTGCGGCCGAAGTCAGCTTCCCACTCTTCAAAGACAGGCCCAAGGTCGACGACGAGGATGTCATCTTCTTGAATTATCCTGTCGGGTGGGTTCTCTTCGAATGGTCTCAGTGTATTGGGTCCACTGCGAATCACTCGTTTATGCCAATGAGTCCTCACACCGTGACGTTCAACGCCGAGAGCATGGATTTCATTGTTCAAGTCTTTCTCGCTGATGCCAGGGCGAATAAGACTTTTCTCGATCTCGTTGAAAAGCTCGACAGCTTTTTTCTCCGCATCTCGGAGCGAGGCCGCGCGTTGTTTTTCCGCAGACATTTTTGAGCGCCTTTAACTGTATTTGCAAAACAAGGTGTAGCACGACTTCGTGATGGGCTGGACCAGTCACAGTGAGGTTATTTATAACCAACAACTTAAAAAGCTGACATAACTAGACATTGTCGGCGAAATGATTATGCGACGTCCCTCATTGGACGGGTTTCGCTCTCGAGTGCCATATTTGGAGTAGCACTCTCCGCTGTCGGACTGCCTCGTGCGCCCTATAGGTTTACATAAGGTATAGATTGTCAAGCTTATAGAGCCTCTAAGTACTACATCCTACAGCACATGATTAGTTCGTCGAAGCCTGGCTGCAGTAACTCAGATCTTGCTTCCTGAGATATCTCGGAGTTGCTGAATATTACTGCGGTGTGCCATTTGATGCTAATGGTCTTGTTATTCTTGCCATTATAGTTGGGATTCTCCATTGCATGAATGATGAAGTCGCTACTGAAGGTCTTTTTACTAACTAGTTAAGATTTGCTGATTTAATGCTGACAAGTTTGAGCTTCATCACTTTAGTAGATTGGACAATTATCCTTCATAAATGTAAGCAATGTCAGGAATATACTACTGGAGTACACCATGATGCCCAACACCCCAGCAGCTAATGATGTTGATCCACTGTCCTTCGGCAAGCTTTTATCCCTTTGCGGTACGGTAGGCTATAACCTCGTCAGGATGTAAGGATATGTCGCAAATGTCTTGTAGTCTTGTCCGTAAAATCTGCGCAAACTGCATGTGCCGAGGTATCAGGATCCGTATCCTCAGCTGGTTACAGTTCGTTGCGGGCGTCAGAGACCGAGTGCCCTGCAAAGTGGCCCAGACACGTCAAAGGGTGCATTCTTCTGGTCCTCTATTCGAAGTTCAGGTTGGGAAGTTGGTAATCATCGCAGTCATCTGTTCCTCGATTATAAACGCCATCTTTCAAATATAATAGTGGATAAACTACCTTTCGCTGCTTCCTTTACAATGTCTGATGAGTGATATTGTCTTCTGTGATAGATCTTATGTTCTTCACCGCCGCTCTTGTACCCATGTCATGTCCAACCTACGATATAGTTTTGAAGTGAAACTTCGACTGCTGAGGCATTTTGGCAACCCAATAATCCTGCAAGATTAACACTATCCAATCCAAGCCCGATGGAGCTCCCAGTGGGGGTCCATAAGGTCTGTGGGATGTAAAGAGTTTATCCCTCCTGTAAAGCCATTGCTCTTCGCTGTGGTTCAACTAGACAACGACGCAAAACTGAGCGAGCTTCTGTATCTTATATCCTGTTCCAGAGTGAAAACCACACAAAAGGCAGTACTCCAAGGCTCACAAACTGTAAGAGCTGGATTTCTGGATATTTCGTTGCTTTTCGGGATTGGCAACATTGTCTGTTGAGGCTGGAGACTCGTGCCCCGCGGACAGACAAAAGTCCATGGCACTTCTGTGACAAGCGGTCCAGTCGGTAGCCCCGGCCACCGGGAGACACTAACATAGCTTTGCCGGCGACTTGTTTCTGAAGTGCATTATACGAGGCCGCCAACTCCGGCACCAGAGTGTCTGTAGTCGTAATGGGTGGAGTCTGTTGGCCATTAGGCCTGGTCTTAGCTGTAAAACCCCTGCATCCCACTCGGCACTATGCAGCCCATGGTCACTTTAATAAGAGTTTTGCATTCTTATCTCTAAAGTATCAAAAGCTTAATCATGCGAGGTTTACGTGTATAGCGTGTTTCAAGGTTGCTCTGGATAATTAGTGTCTTTTTATAGTCTTTAGTTTGCTACGTCTTATAGGAGAATATCTAAGCACTTTTGGACCAACCGTTCTTAACAAAACCTGGAATTGTCTACTAGGCTCTTCTACTCAACTTTGGGGACCTAGCAGCATTGCAAAATCTATACTGTACTCTCTTAAAATCAATGTCTGTTATGTTGGTCATATTACAATGATCGATGGGAATTAGATAGCCGGATTTGATGTATGTTTATGGCCTGTAAACTTTATGGCTTTAGCTCTTGACTGCTAGACTGCAAAAGCCTCGATACTTCAAGGATGGCCCGGGCTGCTACTGTGCCGATTTCCGCAGTGGATAATCCTACCTATTATGCATATTCAATGCTCATTTTAACCATAACCTTTTAGCCATTTGCTTTTACATTATATAGCTTACTATGACACTATACGTGATTCAGTGCCTATTCTCACCTTTACCAGTCTATGCTATCTAAATTATATACTAAATATATATAGATAAAAGGCACTACCTTTTCTATTCTCTAGCTAAGCAAACTTCTTAGATCTGTGTAATAAATATGTTTTTGGTGGCACTATATAAGGTTACAATACTGCTATTATTTACATATTGCTTACTAGACCTGTCCCTCAATAGTGTCGGGCGTAAGGTAGAGAGTATGTATTGTACATACCCCCGGTCATAGCGCTACAAAAGTCCCCGAGACGCCTGTTCCATTGATGTCTTGAAGCTTGTAGCTAAACATTCGCGACCTCGTAAAGAAGGGCCTTGAAAGATTTACGGTCTTAGTTAAAGTCTCTTGGTTTTCAAGTTCCCACTACAAGTTGAAGCAGGATTTTATAAGGCAGGTATATAAAGACGGCCCGATTGTATAACATGGGTTAATGAATAACCAAGGATTCCGGGAAGGGTGAGAAGGAAAACAAGTAGTACTGGTTGGTGCGCTACTTGAGATAGCTTCAAAACTACCTTCTTAGTAAAGCTTAATATATTAAAAGTCCTAGACTGTAAGCTTGAGGTACTGTTAGGGGACTAGCTAATAGGAGAGGAGTAATAATTTGGGAATTTGTTGTTCTTAGGAGTGATAGCTAATGCCGTGCATGATTAGGCGTCTATAGATAGAATGTCTATATAAATACCTAGAACGTACTGCTGAAGACTTACCAAAACACCAACACTCTCGCCTCTATCACTCTCCAAGCACAACTCATTTTTCTAAGCAAATTTACCATCCTCAGCCCAGATGAAGTTCTCTATCGTCACCGCCCTCTCCCTTGTCAGCCTCGGTAGCGCTCAGCACTATATCAGTTATGATGGTCTCAGACGTGATGGCACTCCTTGCGATCTTAGAACTGTATCCTGGCAGAACTGTCGTCCTAAAGCCTATGCCAATCCCTGGTCTCGAGGTTGCGAGGCAATCCTCCACTGCCGTGGTGACCAGTATCCTCCTGGCCCTTTGTAAAAGAACAGCTGATAAGATCAGGGCCTTTTGTAAGTGTGTTAACTTGTCTCATCCAGACCTCGAGTTAATTGGTAGCATATCTAGCACTGAACTGGTCGGGTTGTATTGTTACGTGGTCTTATATAGTCACTGCAGGTGGGCTAGCTCTTACATCTTGGTGAAGGAGTTAGCAGTAGCGAGAAACAGTAGTAAGACAGGAAGGGATACTCAGATACTGTTGACAATTTATTCTATCTACTACCAAATGCTGAAACTCCCATTGCGTAATAAACAGCCTAAACTAATTGAAGCTCCTCCATCCTCTCTTCTCGCCACCACGTAAAACAAAGAGGCAGTTGGCATAATTAAATGAACGATTAGTTTGAGGCTTTCCATGTGACAAATGAGTCTATAGACTAGTTTGGAGACCCTTGTTTGTCCATTCCACGAACCTTGGATGACCATGAGGTAATCTCAAGGTATACAAAGCAAGACATGTGCATTCTAGGCGTGTGAACAATACTGTGTTGTGAAGTAAGGTGATGACAATGTATTAATGAATGAAGGGTCAATGTACAAGCCAGATGAAGACATAATATAGTGTGGTTATGACGATTAATTATTATTATTATCATGCGCCACTGCGGATAGTACTCCATCGTTCTACTTCAACACGGAGTGGAGTGGCGACTCGAAACGCGTGATACAATCGCTACTTAGCCGCGGGGGATTGTAAATCAGGATGTAACTGAATCCTAGTTCTCGATTATCCGGGAGCCACGAGACAAGCACGCCCATTGCACAAGAGAATGCTGTCGAGGACGACCCAACGTGCTGTGACATACACGGGGTAATTTATTCCGACCAGACCACCGAGGAGTCTGCTGATCGATGATGCCCAATCCAGTTGCTGGACATGTAAAAGCCGAAAGGTCAGGTATGACGAATACCCGATTGCTTGTAAAAGGTGCAAGAAAAGAGGAATAGCTTGCAGCGGCTATGGTATCAGACTACATGGGGTATACAATTCTGTAGAAAATGCCGGTCCAAGCCCAGTACTCCAGGCGCTCAGGCGCATAAAGTTAGGTATGTTTAAATAGCCTCTGATAATTGACTTAATATTGATTCTACGCTAGGTCGGGATGTTGAAGTCTATGATGCAGAAACCATGGATAGGTTTCTTTCAAACATCGACAAGTATGTCGACTATAAAGAGGGTTTGTGCCAGGGACCAGTCTCAGCATTCATAGTCATACGATATACATCAGATGAGGCTGCTACACCAACAAAGTCACGTGGGATTATACCGCAGGCAGCATTAGCTACGGAATCTCACTCACCAGCAGTTACAAGTCCCTCCCAACCTGAGGATACAGTTCTCTATGAAGAAGGGACGTAAAAGGGTGACGGTGATGCGGTACCGAGTTCAGCTTTTTGGCTCCCATCAAATCTGGCAGCTGCGTCATTCTCTTCGTCTCCCACGGACATTGACGAACTGCTTAATATCAACGCTATTGGAGAATCGTTCCTAGACGAGGACGAACCCGAAGACATCTTGATAGGAGGACATGATGATATTGAACTTGGCGAAAGGGATTGCCAGGTACTGCAAACGTCTCTGAGGTCAAACGACGGCAACATCATAATATGGCAACCTGACCATTTCATGTCTGGTAATTGCCAACAGGATCATTTGATTCATCATTACTATACTCACGTGGCAGCAGTTCTCCTTCTCTTGAATCATTTCGAAACCCCATTTCGAAGCCTCTATATCCCCACGACAATGGAGGGATTGTTTGGCTATAATGTAAACACGACCTCCAGGGCGACAGCTTACACTGCACTCTATCAGTCTTTGTTGTCATCCACATCGTACCACTGTTGGCCGTGCAACAAGCACGACACTTTTTATCATGCGCTCGGGACTAGATATCGAACCAGTCCCATCCAATCATTGCAAGTTGCACTCACGCAAGCGCCGCCCACTGCAAATTACCAGGCCCTGATGCTTGCTGTACTGTCCCTTGGTACCATAGGCGTCCGTTATACATGCTGTTTCAATTCATTAAGCCTGCTAACCTCGAGTCTGCAGGTTTTTCGGGTGAATGCGATGACTTTCGTTTGCACGTTCAAGCTGCCACACAGCTCCGCAGTCTACGGAGTCGATGGAGGCTGTTGAGCCTCTAGAAGACTAAACGAACTCGGCCCTCTTGTCAGAAACCACTTCGTCTGAGCCTTCGCTCTCTCCTTGGGGCGATAAGGATGATAGGACCATCTCTGATACTTCCATTCTTCAATCTAGTGACTGTTATGTATTTACTCACGGCATTACACCAACCGTCACACTGGCTATCAATGAGACCCGCCGCCTTTCGAAGCATCTGACTCGCTTTCAATTGCAGAGTGAGAGACTACCTGCGGAGTTCCTACAAGCATGTGAAGATCTGGGTAGCACACTTGAAGCTTGGCGATTGGAAGATGAGGATCTCACAACCATTCTTACAGTGGATGGGATAGATTGGTCCGTTTTTGCTCATTATGCTAAATGATGGAATCCAGCAGCTCTTATCTACTACTACACTCGCATACAAGAGATGAAGCGTTCGGATCTCACACGAGTTGTTGATGAAGTCGACCCGCATGTGAACAAAGCTGAAGACTTAAAGTCAGTGACGACCAAGAATGGGCAGGTCATTTCGATGGCGCCAACCACGTGGCCGGCGTTCATTGCAAGCTGTAATGCCATAAGAGGGCGGCGCGGTGTATGGGAGCGATGGTGGAAGCGAGTACTTGGATATAAGTTGGGTAATATGAGCAAGCAGTGGGATTCGATCTAGCAGATATGGGTCATCCTTGATAGCGCTGAAGACCAAGGGTTATCGTTGAGTTGGGCTGATGCATATAATATGGCTGGTATTGATGTGCTACTTGTCTAATGCCTATTAGTAGCTTCATTGTAGCCAAAGAAGTTGAATGACCTCGGTTTGAGTACATTTGGCACAAGCTGCGTGAACCCGTCTACTCTGGCTCCTGCTACTACTCCAGAGAATACCTCTGTTGCCTTGGCTCCTAAAATCGGCATATTGGTTAGAAGACCCTGGGCGAGCAGCATCGGGTCCCGAGAACCTTGGAGGCGGATACGCAAGTCCTAAGAGGTCAGCGAGGGCGACTTGTTGACTTTTCTTATGATTGAGACTTACCGTATACTCCCGCCAAAGGTCTGTGCCATATTCACTTTCACTTACTAGATCTGTTGGATCGCTTTGTGCAAACGATGCGACATCGTACAGCTTGGAGCAAAATTCGATAAGGCCATTCAGATCGCATCCTTCTCGGTCTTGGAAGCTCTGCAGAAATACAACGAATTTCTCAATCCATTCGACGTTCAAAGACGTCTGTGAATCTTGGGGACCATGGAGCACTGCGGTCAAGAGAATCAGAACGGCACACATCGGGTAGCAGATCATTTGCCTGGAACATCAGCTTGGAAACTATATAATTAGATGAACGCCGTACCAGAGAGAAGCAAATGGCTGTGAGGATAGACCTTGCAGCAAAGAAATCGTGGCTCTGGCGCTCTGCGTGGGGACAAGCGTACTAAGTTGCAGATTTAGCTGTTCTCGTTCGATCGACGTGAGAGGGACATTACAGAGCTTCGCGAGAGCCGTATAGATCTTCCAAGTAGAAGCGTAGTAGGAAAGGTGGAGCTGTATGATGTCAAGATTGTCCACTTGGGCCGATGTTGTAAGTTGAACTTGTGTAGGCAGTCCCGTCCTCCACGATTCGAGGTCGTTGTCTAGTTTAGCGAGAGCCTGCGTCATCTTATCACTGCTCTTGGACAGTGATGAGCAAGAGCATCGACTTATTCTCGACTGAATCAGTGCCAAAGTTGACATATGCCTTAACTGGTGTATGCTGAAACCAGTATCCAGTGGAAGGCCAAGTGATGGAAGCTCAACGCGAAGCGGATCAGACGGTGCGGGAATGTCAAGGTTCAGCGATGCATTGCATCGGAGTACGTATATAGTCCAAAAGGACCGCTTACGCATTTCTATATCGACCAAGTCACTCGATTCACAAAGATCTTCAGAATGCAGGCCAATACAGTCGATAGCATGCGCACTCGCGGATAGCAGGGCGGTGTATGCCCGGGCGTCAGCAGTTCCCTTCATGAATAGGGCCATAGCAATCATGGCCTGACAGGAGTCGATGCCGTTACCGTTGATGGCGATCTCTGGAAAAATAGCAAACGCATTTTTGAACCATGCCCATGAAATGGGGAACAATTCGTGTATCGCATTGTTGTCGGCCTTCCAGTGAACGCCCGTGGCCATCAGAGCGTTCAGGGTTGCCCACCGAGCAGGATTGGCATGACTGTTTGACGACCCGGCCGAATACTGGTCATTGATAAGCTGCAGAACATGCTCAGTGCTGAAGAGCCACTGTGCTTCATACATGTCCTGTAAGGCGCTCGATATGAAGTGTATAATGTGCTCTTTTGGGGGAAGTGGGGCGAAGACTGTTCGCTCGATATTGCTGTTGTTTTTCTGAGCATGGATTATGTTTCTTGTGATGTCTTCCGACCATCTTGACGGCAGAGGTTGGGCTCGATTGGCACTTGATGTCGAATGGCTGTTGGATGTATCATGGGACTGTCTTGACTCTGCAGAATTCGGACTCGACTCTTCATTAGCTGTAGGTGAGGCTTGCAATGCGACTTCGACATTCTTCAAGCGTTGCTCGAGAGTTTCAATGTACTGTTTGCTATTCGAGGTCAACTATAAGTATTCCAGGCGATGACGGAGACGCACCTTTTGCCACGGCCTCTTGTTCTTCGCTCGCCGTAGTGACATGTCTTCTTCCGCTCTAAGCATCTCTGACAGCTTGGTAGTTTGCCGTCACATCGTACCTTGCTGCTTTTACAAGGGACACAAGCCTATTGGACTTAGGCCTGCAGGGTAAGACGTCAGATTGTGGGGGGCTTACATTCCCAATTCGTCTACTTGTTCCATCACCAACGCATGCCGGTTCTTGGGGTTCCATTCCGCTCCTCGTGTTCGAAGGTTTAGATAATTGATACGGAGTATTATACAAGGAAAAGTCAAGGTTTTGATGTTTGTTGTTAAAGTTAATGGAAAAATTTATCATTGTGGTAAAAAGTCAGCATCGGAATCAAATTACATCCGATCAACAATCACAACCCTTAGTAATCACGGACAAGGATCCTTGTTTCTCCATAAGGCTAGCTCTACCTGCTGCTCGTTGATTGCTCAGCCCCAATAGTCTAGGCTGGAGGTTAAATTACTGGCCCCAAGCTTCAAAGAGAAGGTCCTTGATCTTTCGTGCCTTGACCTTAGGGAATTGCTCATTGAGTGTACGCTCAGGCTTGAGGTCAAACGCCCCTTCAACAAACATGCGACCAAAAGCAGCAAAAAAGCCCTGCAGCATCGGTTTAGGGAAGAAGGGATACATGTGAGGGTGAGATGGCAGCTCCGTGATTTTACCAGCCTTGAGGTCCTCGATCGAGTCGTGTTTGACGGTGAACTTGACACCCTTGGCCTCCTCGGCGTACTGCACGAATTGATTCCACGAGACCTTGTCGCCAATGATGTACGACTCCTTGTTCCACTTGGACACACCAACGAGGGCCGCGATAAAGGCTGCGATGTCAAAGGTGTGCGTAAAGGTTACGAGCTCGTCGCCAGATCCAGGAATAGCGGCAAAATTGTTCGCAATGTCGACTACCAGGACGACGGGGCTTTGGTAAGACTTGACGTTGGGGAGCACCCAGTAGTCAGCAAAGTAGCCGTTGTACACGGCGGTGTACTCGAGGCTCGAGGCTGCTTCCAATGCAGCAAGGAGGTTGAGCTTAGCCTGAGCGATGGGGAAATAAGGTACCATACTGTCCACGCAGTTCAGTTTTGTTATTCCAAAATTTCACTAGTACAGCAGAACTAACTCTTCAGTGTACTTGACGCCCCAAATACTAGGGATGAATCGCTTGGTAGGTGCTGATTTCTCAGCTGCCTTGATCAAGTTCAGCTCAGCCGAGACGTCGTCAAGAGCATTAATGGTGGATATAACAGTATCAATGCTGTTAGTCTCGAGCGTAGCTGCAAGCTTGTCCACGTCGGTGTAGTCCACAGCGATCACCTGGGCTCCTTGTACATCTTTAACCTGGAAGATGTGTGAGATGTCTTCTTGCAGTCTTGCGTTGCGGGATAGTTACCTCACGGGCTAGGACCAGCACGGTATGCTCGCCCTTTTCGACAATTGCCTCAACAATTGCACGGCCGACCTTTCCGGCCCCTCCAGCAACAGCGATGATAGCCATGGTTTCGCGTTTTGTTTTGGTGCTTTGTCTTTCGGAAATGGGGTATGTCTGCCGATCTAGAAAGAGTCAAGAAGAGAGATGATGATTATGGTTCTCGAAATCGTTCTGAGTAGTATGGAGACCGTTTATATATCTACGTGCCAGCGTGTTAAATATGCTGATCAAGATCGGTAGTATATTACAAACGACATACACTGAGATGTGAATTAGTAAAAGACGCGCGGTTCCTTAGTAAAGCAAAGGATGATTACCGACTCGGAATTAAAATGCTCCCGAGACTGCGTTCCAGAATTCCCGGAACAAAGGCAAGGGGCTGTAACACTTGCCGAACCTTATATTCGTGGGTATGGGTCATGCAATCTTCAATTCGTGCTTAAAAAGAGTCTCGTGAACAAGAAGCATAACTTGATGTTGTTATGGTTTTCGGAAACGTCTGACCACGTGTCTTTCAGGTGCAAATCAGTTGCATTGAGAGCGAATACAAGATATTCCCTTGCGCGCCCATCGAGACAGAATTCTTGCCATAATGATGCTTTCCACGTCTGTTCCAGCATCAATTCAATTAGGGAGGCAGTAGGGCAGTAGACCAATCACCGCGAAAAGTGTCCAAATCACCATGTAAAAACTGAGGCCAACCAACCAAGATCCGCCGTGGTCCCTGGGTGATTGGTTATAACAATACAAAGTTAAATGTCCATCATCACCGAAAGAAACAACTAGAGGACTCTCTAACTTGTTATTCTTCCATCAAAGTAAGTTGTGAGCTTTGACAAATCCAAGGTATTGTTAGGGATACAGGTTAAAGACTAGCTTTCTCAGAGTTAGTGGGGCTACCAATACAGTCCATGGATTCGAGCCATTCGAAATTTCCCGTATTGACTTTTGTCAGGAAGGCTGAGAAGGTTGGGCGCTTTCAGAAGGCTTTCAGAAGGCTTTCGCTATATTGAGTTTGGAACTCACTTACAAGGCTAGCTACCCTGTCGTCACAACACGGACATTCCACCAGGAGTGTCCCACAAATCGATCGACTACGGAGAACATTGTACGTTAAGTCTAAATGTAGGTCTGTCGTGTGAACGGCATAGATCACCAATCAGAAGAAAGGGTTACGAATTATAACTTCGATCCGCTACTTTAACTTTAATGACTACAAATTTATATAGGTTGCCTGGGATTTAAGTTTTAACCTGTACAGAATGGTGGGATTTAATGGAATGATGTAAGGTCTGAGCAACATGTCTAACCTGTAAATCCGAACTTAGACAATATACCACAAATTTCAACCAATTACTGCAGCATACTAGCTGGTAGAATCGAAACCTAGAAGGTGACTCTCACAACATTTCAAAGTTATTTCAATATTATTATTCTATGCGGTGAAAGTTGGTTCAAAGTTAGAAGTCAAGCTTAATGATGTCTCCTATAAAAACCCCTCTTGTCCCCTCTTCCCGACCAAGTTCAACCCTCCCAACATTCCTACCAATCTGACCTTTCATTCACAAACATCTCCCACGAGAGCTGTATAATACAATAACAACAATCAACTTACTCACTCCTACCTGTCAGAAATGGCTTCTCCAGCTTCCACTCCTGATTCTTGGGCTATAGTCCCCAGCCGTAAGTAACATCCCTCTATTCTGTTGCACCTGGATTCTGACATACCACAGCAATGGACGATATGCACCCCAGCTTTTTAATTCTCAAGCACAAGGTCGATACAATCGGCGACAAGGACGGCCCTTTCGTGGCCTTATTTATAAGGGGCTCAAAGTCCAGGGCCAGATGGGAGGGTTGGATCGACGAAAGATTTGTTCACGAGCGCGATGAAGCAAAGCTCCTCGCCTACTGGAAGAAGGTTGGCGGGAGAGATGCACAAGGCGTGGAGGCCTGTCCTCTGCGAATCCTTTATGCTCACGGGCGCAGAAAAAATGGACAGGGTACGGAGACGGAATGCTTCGTCCAATACGTCGGATATCCCAACGACCCCAGCATAAATCAGTGGGAACCCGAGTCGAAGGTTCTGGAAGCTCAGTGGGACTGATAGGCTCATCGTGGCTGGTCAGTTTGTTTAACATTGGATACATTCACGTCCAATTCGGGAACTGCGGCCTTTTTATACACATTATCTTAGCTGCACTGTCTTAGAAAGTCGTTGAAGAGATCACTAGCATAAAGGTCTTTATTTTACTCTCTTACTATACATCTTCTCGTGTTGACTTCAGATCTTTGAGGTCTGATTCAGTGACCCTAAGAACCAAGCCTTCATCACGAAACAACATGTAGGAGTCGAACTGCATTGCCTTGTGTGGCTCAGCCAGTTGAAACTCGAAGTGGCGAAAGAGCTAGAGTTCTCGTTAGCATTCACGCAACTCCACTGTATCAGCTCAATCCATACCTCAAAGAAGATCTTGTTTAGTTCCATCAACGCGATTGGTTTTCCCAAGCAACTCCATCTCCCAAGCCCAAATGTCACTTCAACGTCTCGCTTCATCTTAGCACTTGTCTTGTCATCAACCTCGGTGAATCTTTCTGGTCTGAAGATATGAGCATCCTTGCCAAACAGGGTCTCCGAGCGGAGGAGTCCTGAGAAGTTGATTCCTATGTTGGTACCTGCAGGGAGAAGTCTTCCGTTATAGACTTCACCACCAGCTGGAACCTCTTTGAAACTCATGTTGGTCGAGACAGATCGGATTCGAAGACATTCGTATACAACAGCCTGTTTACAGTTAGCTACCCTTCGATGAACAATTTATGTTACTTACTTGTATATATGGTTGGAAAAGGGACTCTGTATTGCTGATTGGTTTCGAAACCCATCCTTCACGGATAGTGTTTGCGATTTCTTGCTTCAAGCGAGAATAGACGTGAGGCGTCGCAAGAATGTGAAGCATGCCTGCTCTGATGACAGATGCCGTGGTATCTGATCCTGCGACAAACATGAATATTGACTCAATCTCGCATTCGTCTTGAGTCAACCCGTGTCTCTTAAATGAGCTCTTCCGGAAGTATCAGTAAAGCTCTCAAACCCCGCAAGTGGGAGAGAATGGGAACTTACAAGCATATCCCGTTTGACTTCACCATCCCCGTGGTAGAACTCCTCAACGACCTGGTTGGTGAGGCCCATCATCTTCCCTATTCCTTTTTTGTCTTTGATACTCGGACCGAACAGCCAGAGAAAGAGGGGAGAGAACACAATATTCCGAAGCCAAGGAACATCTGTTGTCAACGAGATAATTGGCAGATAATCTTTCAGAGTGTCAAAGAAACAGTGCATGTCCTCGTCTCTCTTCAAGCAGCCGAATGCCTGGCCTAGGGCAAGGCGAGAGATAACATCCAAAGTAAAGAGGCCTGCCGTCTTGCACCATAGAAGCGGACGGAACTCTTTGGGCTTAGATAAATATCTTTCCTGTATGAGACGGATAAGGTTCATGATCTGCTCGTCAATAGCAGCTTCTGGACCCATCGTTTCTTTACCACTGTAACCATATATAAGCTTTGCTTTCAGTTTATCGTGGGCTATCGGATCCCTCATCATGAAAAGTGACTCATGCCAGGGATTCAATCGGGAACCACTGTAGGATGCTCCTTTGGCATACAAACTCTTTGTACCGTTGATCTTTCGCAGTAGTTCCAGATCATCTGTCAAGACCTCGTAAGGGCCGACCCTAACCATAGGACCATACTTCTTGTTGAGCTCAAGATGAGCCTCATACTGTTTGCCACTTAGTGCTAATCGGGCAAGCCATAGATATGAAAACTTGGCTAGGAAAGGCCCTGGGATATGACGTAGACGATACCATGATGTGACAGAAGAGGTGATGTACCAAGTGATAATAGCCAGAGCGGCGACCCACCAATGGTTGGATCTCAAGCACTCAAGAAGCATCTTGATCAGTTGTCTTGGGTTTGATCAAGGACAGAAGAGATCGGACCAACGTGAAATAGTTGGTAGGCCTGGAATTATGTACCCCGTGGCGTTGTCTAAACCCCTCTTGAAGGCGGCGATAATGCCCAGTTTCGGCGGTAGGGAGCATGCAAGTTGGCCTTGGCTTTGATGCAGCAGTGACGCATTACTGGAGCGTTTGAGAATATTATGGGTCGTTGTGACTATTCTGGCTTATCTGCATATGCAGCATCTCGCGCCGCTGAGATATTTTTCCAATACGCCATCTACCCCTCCGAGGCATTTTGTAGTCGAGCCTGGAAGGTCTATCAGACAGCTCAAAGCGAACAATGATAAGTAATGCACCCTCCATTTCTTTATTTAATATCTTACTGTCACTGAACATTTGAATCATTGGTCCTACTCGTCCCGCAGTGCAGCAGAGATTGCCTTCATGCCTCCTTCAAGCTCCTCCCGAGTGGGCCATCCATAGCCGAGCCTAAAAAAGCTATCGGACATTTCAAACCAATGACCAGGTCCAACATATGTCGCATGCTTATTGAGAAGCCTCTCGTAAAACGCTGCAAGGCCCCCTTTGGGTTCCTGCTTGATACGCGGAAAGCACACAACGCCGCCAGTTGGCTTGACCCATTCCAGCAGCTCCTCGCCTTCTATCCAAGACTCAACCATCTGAAGTCGGACCCTCATCTCATCTGTTGTGTCGCTCAAGATCTTCTCACGTCGGGACAAGACATCGATTGCGATCCACTCATTGATGACGCTGCCGCTGATACTTATCTGTTCCTTTGCAGCAAGAAAGGTTTCCTGAAGTGTCTTGTTGGTGGTGATGAGCCAACCGATGCGGACTCCAGGCATGCCGAAGGATTTCGACAGCGAGCAAACGCTCAGAACATGGTCGCCCAAAGATGCAGCAACAGGAAGCTTTTCAGCAAAAGCGATATCCCGGTATGTCTCATCGACAAGAAGCAAAACGCCCTTCGTCTTCGTGATACTAACAAGCCTATCGAGTGCCTCTCGAGAGAGTGTGGAGCCGGTAGGGTTATGTGGGCATGTAACCGAGACGAGCCGAGTGTTGGACTTGATAGCAGCCTCAACCTCGTCGATGTTGGGCTGAAAGCCATTCTCAAAAGTAACATCGATGTATGAGATGTCGCAGCCGACAGCCTTGGGGGTCTCCAGATTGGTTGCGTAGTTGGGTCGCACCACGACAAGATGGTTACGCTCTGAGTTGGGGGTACCACCTAATTGAGAGGTCGTGATGATGAACAGTGCCCCAGCAGCCCCTGAGGTGATGAGAACGCCATCAGCACTCACGCCAGCGTCGTTAGCGATAAGTTCTCGCAACTTGGTCTCGCCGCGGTGCTCATTGTACAGGAGGGTGAGATTTGGGATCTTTATATCCAGTGACTCGAGTGTCTGGTCGGTGACGGAGCTTTCTGAGAGATTGTACTTGATTTTGTCGTAGCCATACTCCTCGGGCGACTCAATCTCAATGGGCATGCGCTCAAACTTCATTGTGATATTTATCGTGATCTGATGTAATGAGGGCAGAGTAATAAGCTTTATGAATGTCTGAGAATTGAGGAAGATGGGAGGCTGATTGTTTTGAAAGCGCTGAGAGACATGGATATATAAGAGCTCACGGTGATTTAACAGAGACTAGACTAATGCAAACAAGAGATACCATAACTAAGAGCCAGCCAGCAATTGACTCCACGCTTTCTCGAGTTACAGTACTGGCGCTTCGACTTGCCCTCCCAGGATGGCTGCCATTGAGCCGCATGTATCCGCTACAAGGTACGGAGTATACGCATCGGCATTTTTTTTATGGCGCTTGTTGAAGTCTCAGTCTGCTTTGCCAGATATCTCAAATGTAGTGAGGAGATCATGATTACCCATGCCTCTCCTCCAAATTTGGAGAAGAACGTCTTAGCTCTCAAGCTCAAGTCACGCAGCTACTCATTGAATATATTATGTATGGCGCGCTCGATATCGGACTCCTGTCAACGGGCTTCCATATTAAGAAAGTCATAGAAAGTTCCTTTTCACCAATGAAAGAATCTATGTAAGCAACACATTGCCACCTGTTTGGAATACCAACTCCAGCTCATCATGACTACAAGTTTGCGGTGCGTCCCAACGGCTTTTTAAGAGCTTAAGGACAGTACCACTGTTCCCAAACCCTCCACTTTCTTCCAAAACACTAGATAACAGTGACTCAAAAACACCATATAGACTCGGTTCGGCCATACACCCAATGATATAGAGTGGCCAGACAAGCCCCCGGAGAGGGATACCTGGGGGCCAGTCCCTCAGCACAATGACTGACTCTGAAATCGCAGCTTTGACCTCGGGAAGAGAGGTGGAGGGACCGGAGACTATTGTACTTGATAAGACCAGGGACGCAAGTGCGAAAATGTGAGAGACCCATGGCGCCGGTGAAATATTGCCTCGAATACTGGTCCTTACCTATTGAAGTTTGAGTTGTTAGTTATGTACTAGTGCGTCCTCTGAATGCTGCTACTACTTGCCTTTGCATTTTGCTTTAGATCGGTGATGCCGTCTTGCAGTCTCTTTTCTATTTCTTGACCCTTTCTCACCAACTCTGGCATACTTAAGCTCCCATGTTGTTTCATATCCTTTTTCCAGGCTTGCAGATATGCCAAATCTCCAATAGCAATCATGACCCAGTTGTAGCATCCCATCAAATCAGACATTGGAAGACTTGACCCCTCCAGCCATTGCCGATAAGGTATTCGTGGAACTCGACCTGTCGTGGCACACGCCAAGATGTCATGCCACAATGCTTCTGCCACAAGAAAGTTGAAATCAGGTAGTGAGTGATGAAGATCACCATCACGGGAAGAATTGATTGGGGAAGGCACTGTGTTTTCGGGTGGTGATGAAGCCCGGAGTAGCGCGTCCGGTGAATGCATAGCGAGGACAGCCGTCACAGCATCGAGGTGCGGCACCCAATCGTACTCAGCTCCATTGAACACCTATAAAATAGAAGGGATTGGTTAGTTCAGTAATGCACGGTTCATTTCGTGACCTACCTCAAAACTTATCAGTGTCAGGCTTGCAGCTATAAATTCGGCCAACTTGGTTCGATCGCTAAGGAGTGTCTCGGTCTCAATATGTTGCGAGAGTTTGCGCAACTCCCTCAAGGCTTTTGAGTGAAACTCGAAGGCTTCTTGGCTATATGAGCACCTCTTCCGGGATGCATCTCGGTGTAAAGTGGAGAGTGCAAACGCAGCGCGTGACAGCGAGCCGCCATTGTTAAGGAAGATGAGAAGCCAGCCTCTGTTGCCCAAACAGGACCAAGACTGGAAATAAGGGAATTGCCAGAAGAATACATGGTCGAGATAGTACATGATTATAGATGCTAATCTCGGTGGCAAGAGGTAAGGGGAAGTGGGATCTTGTGGTGGAGTGACTGGTGGCGTAGCTTCATTCTCCTGAAGAGATCTTCTTGTGAGTGAAACATTACTCTCGGTATCTACAAGCAGTGTTAGGGCCTCGGAATCATCATAGTCATGATCTAGAGCATGCGAAAGTTCCGTAGCATCAGGAGCTGACAGAGTCTGGGTCCGGACATGTCTCTCTGGCGGAGACCTGTTTGCTACACCTCTTCCAGGGCTCTGATTCCGTTGAACCCTTCGAATCCTCTTAAGATGCTGTTTCACAGCCCTTTTGATTCGTCCAAGCTCTTCGTGCTCAGCAGCTGATCCGTCCATCCACGTAGGCTTGGAGCCATAGCCATGGCACAGGATGGATCGCTCTGTGCACTCCCTACACGCAGGGATTTGAAGGTCGCATTTCCGATGTCTGAGTTTGCAAGTCCAGCAGCCACTCGGGAATGATCTCATGGCTGCTGCTTGAGCTGTTTGATCTCTGATGGAGGGGGAAAAGGAACGACGTAGGTATGGTAACTCGGAGTTTGTGGAGCTTTTTGGGGTCATGCTACCCCACTACTCTGTCCCCAGCAAATCGCAGCGTATTCCGGGCTTCAGACTCGGAGGCGCTTCGACTTGCCCTCCCAGCAAAGCTTCTTCAAGTCTAGCGCGGTTAGCTTAGTGGGTGGCTTAAGTCTAGAGTCCTTCAGTCAAAAGAATTACCAAGGCAAGCCTTTGACTCCATCCAGCCAGTACTTTTCTCAAAGTTTTACTTAACTTGGTTGTAGTGAGTCACAATATGCCGGGTTTAGAGACCAGGTGTGAAGTCATAAAATCACAACAGACACCCCTGATTTTCACTTTTACAAAGGCATTATTGGCTAACCAACTTATAAAAGCAAAAAGAACATCGAGAGGCGTCACCTGATAAGAATATTTGCTCAATAAGGTCTTGTTGAACGCTTCTAATTTAAGGCTCGGCTATAATTTGGAAAGGTGCTGTAATTGTCAAATCCCCTTTCTTGAACCCGAGACGCAGGTTCATATCGTAAGTCCTAGAAACAAGACAGGAATGAAATGTCGGCAAAAAGACCTTGTTACTTGTGGAGACAGACAACGGTAGCTGTAGAGTAGAGCTATAGAACTCCGCAGAAGAGTTCTCTGGATTCTTAATCTCTAGCTCTGGATCAATATGTTGTGCCCATGACAATTGCGGACAATCGACGGCTAGTGCAATTGTCGCAATGAAAGGTTGCTTGAGGCTGGGCTTCTCATCCTGGTCAGGGAATACTTGGTACGGGTCGGCTTGATGCCAAGTGTAGGATCAGAGGGAAAGAGATACGTTGTCCATTGTAGGAGGTGTGATCCCATCGACTTCAGGCTTGAATGTCAATGTAACATCAATGAACGTCGGCGTAATGATGGTTCCATACGCTTGGAGATACAGTGGTCCAGGCTGCATTGTTGCGGCGCTGATGGTGCCAAACGGTCGCTTGAGCGAGTTCCTCCGAAGAGATTTTGTGCCTTGCAGCTTGTATCGAGGGCTCGTCAACGACACGTGTAGAGGTGGGCTCTCACTCAATCTCGGGATGAATCGTATGGTCCTCTTGGCCGTAAAACCATGACCCTGGTCTGCGTCCAGAGATGGAGTTGACGTGACGCAGGCATTGACCGTATATTCTACCTCAGCCACTCCTGGACTCATGTCACCTCCACCCCACTCCCCTCCGACCGATGGAGGGAGGGTCAAATGTTGGTTTGTGACAGCTGTTGACACGACATTGTGCTTACAAGCAGTTGGATCCAGTTCTTGGGAGCAAACTGAACTGGAAAGGTATTTTGTATGAGTGATTCTTCTTAAGTGTTGTTGAAACCAGCTCCAAAATATCAGATGAAATCAAGTCCATCTTCAAAAATCGGTGCGTAGTTGTTGCTGTTAACTTCTGACCGACCGTACGAATTGTTGTGACGCCATCAAGAGAGATGATGATGGAGGAAGCATAGATATCGCTGGCCGGAGATATAGATAAATTGCCACGCACAACGGACTATGAGGAGTAGATCGTGGCCGCGTAATGGTCAAAGAGTTCTATCTCGAGCTTGCAGGATCTTCGCCAGTTGCGGGCTTTTGACGCTGCCTTGGAAATACCCAGCTCCTTCATTTGGTGACTTTGCCGAAGAAACGTCATTGAGATTCCAGTTCGGTGTTCTATGAAGGGGAATTTATTAGAGAACATGAGTTGAGATTTTGTATGGTAGAGAGCTTTCTTATATCAGGAAACTGTTATTCGGAGTTACCTTCCACAGAATTCAGTTTTACGTAACACGTTTATAAAACCAGTCAACGCATTACTAAATATCTAGAAGTAAGGCTAGACTGTGGCTAAGTCTTGTACATACACTAGGCGTTGAAGATTAGACCAAAACTTGATCAATATAATCTTCAAGCGCCTTTAAGCCAGAAACCAAAACATCCGTCTCACAAACGTAGCCCATGCGGACATAGCCCTTGAAGTCTGCATCACCTCCAAAGCAGCGAGATCCCGCTACAAACAAGAGCTTAGCCTTGTCCAATAAATCAAGACAAAGCTTGGCATCGTCCACAGGATCCCCATTCTTGTCATTGAACCGGATAAAGGCTGTCGTGCCAGCCTTGGGCTCCACCCACGAACAAACAGACTTATAACGGTCCATGAATTCCTTAAGGATGGCTGCGTTTGTTCTGGCGAGTGATATATTCCGCTCTATTAATGCGGGCTTGACCTCAGGTGACAAGGCGAATCTGGCAACCTGGTCGTCGATCTGGGAGACGCTGATAGTGGTATAGTCGCGTGCTAGCATGATAGCAGAGATGATAGACCGGTCTCGGCTGGCAATCCATCCGACGCGGATGCCTGCTAGCGCATAGCCCTTGGACATCGATCCCGTTGCAATGGTCCTGTGGTACCCCAGTGTTGTCACTGGCTTGGGCACCTCGGTTTGGTTGCTGCCGGAAGCACCGCCGTGGAAGAGCGGTCTGTAAACCTCATCAGAGAAGAGAATGATACCATTCTCCTCTGCAACCTTGGAGATACGGTCAATGACACTGTTTGGAATTGGTGCTCCAGTTGGATTGTTGGGATTGTTAATAATGATCATCTAGCTTTTCTTAGCCTCTCGTATTCTATAAATAATCAAGGGACATAATCCATACCTTGGTGTTTGGCTTGATCAGACCAGCTAATTCGTCAACATCAGGGACAAAGCCATTCTCCTTTTTCAACTTCCACAGAGTCACTTCAGCCCCGAGACTGCGCGGGGTGTCGTAAAGCTGCTGATAGGTTGGATAAACACAGATGACATGGTCACCAGGACCTATCAGCGTATACAAAGCCAAGAAGTTAGCGCCGATAGCCCCTTGAGTGACTATGACGCCCTCTGGAGCCAGCTGTACTCCTTCAGTGCTGCAATGGGCAGCAATACGTTCTCGAAGAGTCTGGGATCCTGGGATCGCGCCATATGTGAGCTTGATGCTTGTGTCGATGGGGCTCTTGGCGGGTCCGCTAGACATGGCGACCAAGTCATCGATGGACACAGAAGCGGCGCATGTTTCAGCGACGTTCAGGACACCTGGAGTTGTCTCGTAGGCATCCATCCATTGCTCCACGGCGAAAGGGGTGATGCGGACCATGATGGATACTTTTTGAAGGGATGGGATGTGTATGTCTGTTTTCGGATGCGTTTGTCTGGCTCGGAGTTCAAGATGAAAGTCCAAGAACGGATTGGATGTTTAAATATCTGCGCGTGATGACTGCCAATGGTATGGAGCATGAGCGGCCTACGCCCTTGATGTGATGGATGTCAAAGACGAGCAAGGCCCAGAGGTCGTCGACTCATCCATTGGTCAATGATTGTATCAAGTTAGCCGGCGGCGTCTGTTGAGGCCCACTCGCCTTCTCGGCATATGCCGGGATAGTCTCTAGATTCATGTTGACGATGCCAAAGGTGGGTAGCGCCGCTTACTTTGCTTTCTTTGGCTTAGACTAGCTCCATCCATGACTCCAGATTTTTTATCTCGGAGTTTCTTGCCTTACAAATTATCTCCACTCCAGGGTAGTGGAGCCAGTCCGAGTATTGGTGGGTAAGAGCTCTAGTTTACAGGTTGTACCGCGTAGATTGCTTCAATGGGACAAGGATTAGTACAAGCAGAAGTGCACAAGTATTTAAATTTCATGATTAGTGATGGCTTATGAACTTGACTGTACAATCTCACGAACTTGTTCTCAACATCAAAACTTGGCAACCTTTTCGTCACATATTTCGTTTTCCGCTCAGCATGTCGAAATTCGAAGCAGTCTACACTGCCGACGCTTGTGCGCCTCTGCCTCAATTCTCTCAAGCAGTCAAGTACAATGGCATGGTCTACTGCAGCGGTTCCATCGGCATTGATCCTGCAACTGACGATCTGGTTCCAGGTTCTGTGGCGGACCGAGCTCGCATGGCGCTTCAGAATCTCAAGGTTGTGCTCGAAGCTGCTGGCAGTAGTCTAGACCGAGTGGTGACGGCCAATGTCTTCTTGACTGATATGAAGGATTTCGACGCCTTCAATATTGCATGGGATGAGTTTTTCCCCAACGAACCCAAGCCTGTGAGTAACGTTAAAATACTATTCAATGCTTTGCCTTGACTAACATTCACACCTACAGTGCCGGACGTGTGTCGCTGTCCACCAGTTGCCTTTGGGCACTGATGTTGAGATTGAGATGACAGCTAGCTATTAGTTATAGCAGTATAGATAGTACCATACAAATAGCCCAGGCTTCTCCAACAACCATAAACTCCCATCCACTAGGCATAAACTCTAGTGAGAATGACCTGAATTGCAGCAGCTCCCTCCCATCGCCTCTCTCGCGAGCTTAGCGCGGCTCAAAGGTCGCACACCGGGAAGTAGATCTCGTCCCATCAAGTCCGGCAGTGGCTTTCGTACATTGAGCTTGGGGACAGAACGAGTTGCAACCTTGGCAGAGTAGATGCTGTTCAGCCAATGCGCCAAGCGGTAACCACCTTTGGCAATCTGCAGTTCGATGGTTGGGATCACAGAGTTGTAGTATGTCGGGTAGAGATCGCCCGTCTGCAAGGCTGCAGCTCCATTGGGCATGACAACAGTGCAGACATAAGCATTGGCATCTGATGCCCAGGCCGTAGCTGATGCGATAGGATCAGTCACATCGCTGTCTGCAATCCAAGAAACGGCTTTGGATTTGTATGATCCCGAAGTGATATCACTGATAAGTGTGTTTGCCCACGATTGCGCGTCGGTCAAGGCGTGGCCACCAATCAACTTTTCGGGCATATAAGTGTCCCAGTCTGAATGCAGGTTATCGCTTGAATACCCATTGAAGGTAACCTTGATATCATTTCCGCCGACCTCGTAAGCCTCGTCGTGTAGTGGTTGGGTAATGTCACCCAGAAAGTGGACAAGGAACTTGAGAGCCTCAGCTTGGTTAGCAGTTGATAGACGGCCATCTCCAACACGTTGGGTGTAGTTGGCAACTGCGGAGATGGAGCATCCAGAGCTGCCGCAGTCACGATCATAGTCCACGTTGCAGTTTGTTGGCGGACTGTCCTCTGCATCAATAAAGTGTAGAGGGGCCGACCATTTTCCAGCTGTAGTTGTGCGATAGGTATCAGCCCACGAGGCAATGTTGGCAAGGTATGAGTCTGAAGTATCTCCTAGAAGACCCTGGGCCCTGTTCTGAAATCAGTACAGACCAAGTGAACAGATAGTCTCGAGTGCTTACCATGAAGCAACGTCGTCGTCGACAAAGTGTTGAGCAATGTAGGCAACAGTGGCATGGCCTAAAACACCCCAACCATGAACAGCACGGATGGCGCAAGAGGCCACGAGAAGGGATCTCAACATCTTGGCTAGGTCAGAGAATATTGATACAGATGATGTTGGTGTCTATGTGAATGGCCTATCTACCTACGGGATATAGACAGAGGAATTATATACGTGTCGCTCGATCCTTGAGTCGGCAATCTTGCTTCGTTGAGCGACCGACATTCGGATTCTGATTTCTCCATCTGGTCTTACAGCCGAGTCAGTCTTGGATGTCACGCAAAGGGTCCTTTGATAAATGCTGCAAACCGCTACTGCTCGGCACATAAATGCCGGCACGTTGTGCGGATAGTCCATTGATAGGTAAATAACTAGGAAGTCTGATGCACCTACTTAGGTAGGTGAACCTGATTGGAAGATCACACGCTGAGCGATATTCATTACCTGCCTAAAGAAGCATAATTCACCTTAATTTATAGGACATATATTCAGAGTAATCAGATATGTTTTTTATCTTATCTCCTGTAGCTATCTATCTGTCGGAGTCCTCCGAAAACTCGACAACCAATGCCCGGCTAATCGGCACAAGTGTGACAGGGATATCCTCGAGGAGTTGCAGATCTCTATCTGTAATCGTATAGGCTAACTGATAGCAATTGAATATCATCGCTGGTGGCCGAGGCCATAGTGCCCAATCACATGGTAGAAACAAACAAACAAGCAAGTTATTCTGCCCACAAAACAGTGCACTGAATTTCCACGTTCAACCTTTCATTTGGCAACGCCGCAACCTGTATACAGGTTCTCGCAGGCGCCTTGGTCTTGTCCGGCCATACCTTATTCCACTCCTTGTTCATCCCAGCATAGTCTCTCATGTCGGTCAAGAAAACAGTGGCGTTGACCACATTCTGCAGTCCACACGCGCCGTTTGTCGCGCCGCCAATAATGCTTCCGATATTCAGCAGTACCGCTTCCGTTTGCAGCGAAATATCGAGGTGGTGAGTTCCGTTGGCGTCTGTAGTGCAACCTACGACAGTATTATCGCCACGACGTGAGGAAGTCCCAGATACAAAAATGGTTTTGGCTGATTGCTGTATTATTCGAGCGTGGGGATAGTTGGCGAGGGATTGAGCTCTTTCAGCCGGTAGAAAGTAAGGTTCACCGTTGGGGGACGCCATTCTCAATGTGTTTATTGGCCGATACAGTGGTCAATTGGTACTAAGCACTAGGATATGGTAGAGGGTCCGGTGTCAGTTTGACCACATTATGAAAGAGAGAGAACATAATATCGCACTGCAAATGTGTCGATGCTCCTGGCCGGTTCAACTGCCGGCTACCCCGCTAGCCGACGTCGCGTTCACACCCGGAATTCGGGCCGCGGCCAGCTTCCGTGACTCTCAGCGACCATTGGAGTTTCGGATCGGATCGATGCCGTCTCGATCAACACCAGCCTTCCATTATAGTATATGGTATTGAAAATAATAGCTGTCAATTTGAATCTATATACATTGCGAGTTCTACGTTACGATAACGAGCGATTAAGTACTAAATCAACCCCGGCACAATGGCAAGCTCTACCATATAAACTGTCTGGCAATTTCATACCCTAGAGTCTGCTGAGCGCTGTACCTCTTCGGACAGTGTGTACTGGTGCTGTAGCGTCGTTGCAACACTATAACAAGATAGTATCATATCTTACACTGGCGAAAAAGGAAAATGGGACTTTCGTCACGGGATCAGTGCCGCCAGTCGAACCCAGTAACTGCCACGGATAGAGCCTGTAAGTGTGACCGGCTTCAGCACATCTTACGGATCATGCAACTATCGTCACGATCGCTAGGTTCGAAACCGAAGAAGAATCTGTCTAGTGGCGAATGATGGCGCATACTGACTTTCCGCCATTCTTTAACTAAGGACGGAACTCGGATGAATCATGAGACGCGTCAGTGAGCGACTTGACGTACGTGGGGCTTGTTTGGGTTAATTGTTGGTTGGTCAGAGATCTTAGCACGCGGTTCAATGGTATGGACACTGCTGGTGTTCCGTTGCTTCATGCTGCTTTCAAGGGACCTAATGAAAAGGCAACTGAGATACTGATCACTAGAGGCGCTGATGTCTACGCAAGAGACAATTTCGACAAAAGGTGTATTCCATATTCTCCGCTTCTTTCAAGCGAGAATACATTCGACGATATTATAGCTCTCGTACCAGGGCTTTTGGATCAGGTCGATGATGCGGCAAGACTCCACCACAATGTGCTCTGGGTAGTAAAGACGAGTTTGGTTTTCTGGGCAGTCTAGAGAGAGTGAAGCGCTTGTCCAAATGCATATCACTGCAGGGGCCAATGTCTGTTCAAAGGATGAAAACGGTGATACACCGCTTACCTTCTTCTTCAGAGGAAATGGTTCTAACTCGTGGATACCGATGGTGGCAAGGTCTAGGAAGGGCCCATTTACCCAACAATGGAGTTACTTTTCTCAAAAGGCGTAGACATGAACGCACGAAACGAAATGGGTGAGGCATCTATTTTCGCCTCCGGCCGCGAGGGTGATCTTCACGTTGGTATGGCCAGAGTCTATCCCTACAAGTGCTTCGGCCATTATTTATTTATCTACCATTCTGAGGTTAAGAGTCAAGCCAACGAAGAAAAAACACCAGGGGTATGGGCGTTCTTCGAGGAGGTGGGTGTGGACTGCACGGCTGTTAACGTGAAAGAGGCAGTCTCTCCTCCATGTTGTGGCGAAACAAGAAGGTCGAGAGAATTGTTTCACAAGGCTGGAAAGGTTAAAGGTTTTGATGGGTAAGGGGCTGGACCTTTGGGCGGGGGACCGGGAGCATCGGACAGCGTTGGATATTGCGGCTGCAAACGGGGCTCATAATATTGTGGAGTTGTTTAAACCAAAGTAGAGCACCATTCTTCGGGTCCGCAGAGAGTTGTCCCCATCCTAAATCTAATAAGGATAAGCTTACTTATAACCGCCCCAGTGGCATATCCAAACGGCAATACCGGCAGACTGGTTCGGCTACCAAGACGTCAACGCCATTCCGATCTAGACCATCTAGACATAAGGCCATGACAGATCATGTAGGAACTTGACGTACCTGAGTCTCGCTTTGAAGCGCGCCTCCATACCTCTAGTTAATGTTGATCCCTACTGTCAAATTTCAGCTGGTATGCTGTGGCGTGCAGTAAGGGCGTTAGTGGCGACCGGGGTTGAGCTGACAGCCTGAACTGAGGTATTTCGCCCCATAAGCAGTTAGTACTCTGCGTTCTGCCCAAATTGTACTTCGATATCTAGTTTTGGTTAATAGACGGACAGCCAACGCTAGCACTACAAACCTTACCTCCTTGCAGCTTTGTTTCTCAAACTGTTAAGCTGAGTAAGGGTCTTTCTGTTATCGCCTACTTTCTGTCACTTCAAGGGTAATATAGGTAGCCAAGTGGTGAAGATATGGTCTTTTTCCTAACTAACTAATTATGATATTTACAGTAAGCAAGGTGATAGACAGCAGGGTCTAACGGAAATACCCTTACCTGTCGTATCTAAACTTCAATAAACAGCAGTGAATATAATTATGTTGTCGTGGTAATTAAGTCAGAGTGCTCATCTGATTGGTCTCTAAAGTTCCAGTCGGCTCACTAGCTTCAATAGCTCAAGCATGTAACTTCCCTAGCCTTACTAGGAGCTTAGGCTAAGACTGTATTAGGCAGGCTATACGGAGTACAATGGCTTAACTCTATTCTTGACGGGCTTTTGGTTGGTAAGCTTCCCATCGGGTCAATGGTAGTATATTTTAGACGGATTACCTCTTTTGAAGCTCGAAACCTTTCACTCAGCGGCCATTGCATTGCATTACAACGCGATTGACACTCAAGATGAATGAGGGGGATACCCGGGTACCACTTATATTAGGTGTCATCTTACCATTACTATTGCTTACTTTTGCTGTTGTACTTCTACGTGTGTACACTCGAGCCATCCTACTAAAGCAACTCGGTGCTGACGATGTTTGGGCTGTATTGTCTATGGTAAGTCCTGTCTTCAGCACCGTGGACTATGTCAGGCGTTAAGTATGAGCTTAATAGGTTTTTATTACTTCCTGTGCATTTGGTATACTGTTAAGTATGAGGAAATCCAGTCTCAGAACGGGTGAGAAACTGAACTACTAAAAGGCATTAAATATGGATTTGGTAGACATCAAGTCTTCTTAACAGAAGAGGAAATCAGGAATTGCTTCAAGGTTTGTTTCTTGGAATTCACTTGCCTACCTGCTAATGCCATTGAAAGTTATATTACGTGAGCATCATCTTTTACCCGGCAACACTCGGTGCGATCAAGACAACACTCCTCTGCCAATACTACCGCGCATTCGCCACGAAGATGAGGACAATTCTTATCCTTTCTATGATCCTCGTTTCAGCCTGGAGCATCTCTCAGATCTTCCTTGCTATTTTCATCTGTACCCCTACAGCTGCGTTCTGGGACAGAAATATACAGGGCAAATGCCTTCCGAAACAACCAATGTGGTACATCACTGCAGCTGGGAACATCGTGACGGATATTATGATTATAGCCATTCCCTTGCCAGTTGTGATAAATCTGAAGCTGGCTCGTCGGCAGCGCTATGTACTGGTTGCAGTTTTCTGCTTGGGCTTTCTGTAAGTCCAAACTCAAGCATTCTTATCTTGACACCCACTACTAACTATTTGCATAGTACTTGTGCTATTTCCATAGTTCGAATCCTCCATCTGGATTGTATACACGACATTCCGTGGGAGAATGTCGATTTGGCGTGTTGGTCATTCGTCGAAGTTTGTTGCGGACTCCTATGCGCTTGCGTTCCGACGCTACGACCTTTCTTTTCAAAATATTTTCCGGCATTGCCTACTCCCAATCGCTGGAGCAAGACATTCGTTGCCAATCCACAACCGGAGCACAATACTTCCAGCCGTGGTCACGATACCGAACGACAACACAGGCATCATGTGCAGGACGATTTGCTTCAAGATGACACCCAGCCAATGAGGATACTGTGCGTGTCTGAGTTCAATGTGACAGAGGAAAGGGAAACGGCTGGTTCAGAGCTTGGGAGATTGGGAGAGCGATGACAGGGTTCATGTGTACCTCGCGTGCGTGAGGCCAGGCAGATCGTATGCTACAGATCAGATATGAGCAACTTATAAGAGGCACTATGGCCTTTACCAGATATGCTATAGCAGACATTTATAGCAATATACCAACTCCAACATTACAGAGCCGCCCGTTGCATAATATCCGGCAAACTCTCATGCAAAAACCCAATCAACAACCAATTCAACTGACTCCACTCAATCAAGAACGCATCATGCCCATCGTCACTCACAATCTCTCTCAACTTGGCATTTGGCACAGCTCGTGCAATTTGCTCTTGTTCAGCAAGCGTGTACAGGCCATCACTTCGTATTCCTAGCACGAGCGTAGGCTGCTCAATCAGTGACAGCGCCTCAGTAACGGTCCGTGTTCGACCGCGTGCCAGGTCGTGAGTGTCAAGTTTGTTGGTGAGGGCGATGTAGCAGTTGCTGTCGAAGCGGTCGGAGAACTTCTTTGCTTGGTAGCGGAGGTAGGATTGGGCGGCGAAGTTTGAGTCGGCGCGGTCGAACGCGACGGGTGTCTCGTCTGCGCCTCCTTGACTGTGAATTGGTGTCCCGTTGCTTGGTAATGTTTTGCTATCATGTTTTTGTGTCTCAAATCTGTGTTAGACTCAGTTTTCTCGCGAAGATCGGATGCTCACCTTCTTCTTATTTCCCGTATCACGTCCAAATCGTCTCTCAAGGGAGTCCCGACTTCGATACGTCAACAACGCCGTCATACGAGCTGCTTCCAGACCAAGATTCGGAGGATCATCAAACCCGTAACGACCATTCTTGTACTTGACATCACTCCTAATGGCATGACGCTGTGCCTCTCCCCATCCAATGGCCCACGCACTTTGATGACTTGAAGTTGCAGCTGGTACAATACAGCGAACGTAGTCTTTACCAAAGAACGCCCATTCGAGAACGTGCATACCTCCCATAGATCCACCAATGACAGCTGCAACTTTTCGAACTCCGAGCTTATCTAGAACCAGCTTGTGGAGTCTGTGATACTTCTTAGCTGGTGAGCGTGGTTGTCCCAGAAAAGATCACTTACCGAACATCATCTCGGATAGTAGTTGACGGAAAGTCAGCCCCGTACCAACCCTCCGAATAGTCTCCATTCTTGGCCGTCACTGGACTGGCCGTTCCATATGGACTTCCGAGGCTGTTCATACAGATGACGAAGAACTTGTCTGTGTCAAATGCCTTCCCAGGCCCAAGAAGCGGTCCCCACCAGTCACTGACATCTGCACTCCCAGATAACGCATGGCAAATGATCATGACATTATTGGCCTTTGGCGATAGCTTACCCCAGCTCATGTATGCAACTGGGACATTTCGCATCTCAACACCGGTTTCGAGTGTGAAGTTGGGAATTGTGATGATTTCTCGTCCGGGGACACGATGCGAGAACGGATTGACGGGTCTAGGAACACTCTTCTCTGCGCATAGTTAGTATAACTCCATTAAGAAATGCTGGACCCGAGGTCTTACCATATGGAATGCCCTTACCCAGACCATCGTGAATGGGCGTTGGCAACGCTGGTGTCGTTGTCGTTGTCGTCATCCTTCTTCTTGCTGCTACAAATAATTTGCCAGAAGAGATAGTCGGAAGGTACTGGGAACGGGGTAGAATATGTTTGCGAAGTGCCCTCAGATTCTGGCGCTGGTTCATCGGAGACGATTGCTTAGTCAGAGAGTAAAAGGGGATATCATCAGTTGCTGAGTGTTGGAGAGCATACTACAGCAACGGCATCGGGACATCCAACTTCAAGAATTTGTCAATTTTTCATGTCAAAGACGCAATCTAATCTCATATTCGCAAGAGATAACCCGGTCTAAGTAACTACCCGTGTTATTCTCGAACCTCCGAAGTGGCCACTCCAACCTCCGATCCTTCGATCCACTTCTGCAAAGCTTCCGTACAGCTTCCGATCGACGGAACAAGCTTCTGGAAGCCTCTGAGTGGCCCGATATAGATTCATCCCTGTATTTGTGGCTCCGGCAATCCCGTTTGTATCAAGCTTATCAATACCGTTGCCTTACAGATCTCAGCAAGGCAGTCCGAGTGGTTCGGATGGTATGCATCACAGACCGCTAGCTCGATCGTGAAACAGCGTTAAACAGGCTTGACAAAGAATAGACCGAGTTCTGCCGTTCTACTTACAATTTACTAGCTATAGAGAAGACCGGACGAAAGGAAGAGAAGCTTAATAAAAAGGTTGCCTAGGTGAACGTCTAAAATATTCTCAATCACAGCAGCTCACTAACATTCATCTCATTCATAACTTTGACTCTAAGCACCCTTTGACTTTCAATTCAATATTCTTTCAGAAGAATCATTTATTTCCGATCAAGATGAGGTTTCTTTGTCTTCACGGCTATGCCTTCAGCGTAGAGGTTCTCCAACAACAGATGGAGCCCATCACTGCTCATCTGCCAAGTGACTGGGAGTACGAATTCCTCGAGGCGGGCATGGAACCCACAGAACTGATGCTCCGTAAGTGCCAGCAAATCATCTCCACTTCATCCAAGGATCTAACATGACCAGCAAACCTCAAGCAAGTCCCCAAGCCCAACTACAGCTGGTACAACTTCCCCTACCCCGAAGACGTCGAAGAGGCCTATGAGCGTTTAGCTGCCTACGTAGAGTCTGAAGGTCCCTTCGATGGAATCTGGGGCTTCTCACAGGGTGGTTCCATGGCTGCTCTTCTTCTTCTCATGCACCAAGCTGAGCACCCCGATACACCATACCCATTCAAGATGGCCATCTTCACATCAGCCTTCCTTCCCCACTCCTTTGACAATGGTGTCATTAGCTGGGACCTCACAGAGAAGAACACCCTTGAGCCGACATACCTCCCTGGACGAATTGACGTGTCTCACGGCAAGAAGTTGGACTGGAAGAAGGATCTTCATACTTCGATTGAGTACGACATGATCAACGCTGTCAAGGATGAGCTTGACTTGCCTGTTGATCTCCTCCTTCGATGGAGACCTAGTGATATCCCCGAGAAGATCCCAGTACCCTCTGTCCATGTCCGTGGACTGAAGGATCACTATTCATTCGTCGATGAATCGGTGTACGAGCTGTTCGATCCCGATATGGCGAGGAAGATGACACATAGGGGCGGACATAACTTCCCCAGGTACAATGAAGAGTTGGTACACTTTGCAGAGTTAATCATCGAGACGGTTGTTTCTCTTCACTAGAGGGTTATGGTTGTTTTTCTTATGTTGATGCTGCTGGATGGCTGATTGCAAACGAAAAGTTTCAGAATTGTTATGGGATATAATAGATTATTTCTTTATTTTAGACTTCAGACAATAGATTGAGATTGTGTCTTTATATTTTCCATCTACACCTTAGTTTCACTTCACGTCAAGACCATGATTCCCCCCAAGCCTAGCACAAACCCTTTGAGGTTTCATTGTTAGTTTTTGAGGGCATTGCCTAATCGTATACGAGACAGTGCTGCGCTCTGGGTGACTATGCACCGGAGCTTTTCCTCTCCATGGAATCAGGAAGCATCGAGAATATCGTCAGGTCAGTGTCAGTGGATAGCTACTGAGGAGACCTCCCGTTATAGTAAGGCAAGATTTCGTGGTGTACAGGATGATTCGGCACTTTCACCAGATTAAAATGGAAGGAGGAAGAAGAAAGATAAGCCAGACTGGGTTATTCTAGTTCATTTGGCTTGAAGCCTCTATCACACACTCTAACAGCGTATTGTATTTATGCTTCGAAATAATGCTGATAAATATCATAAGAGTTTTATTTAATTATGTCAAGTAAGAAATTGTGTGCTTGGGTGCTTCCAGCTATAGTCTATATGGCATTCTTTGTGAACAATTCATCGTGCAACATATTCAGAGCCCTAGTAGCGTCCTTATCCGGAATCACACATGATATGTTGATCTCACTCGCACCTATTGCCGAAAATATTAGTACAGGATTTTCAAAGACTCGGTTGTAGTTAACGTACCTTGCGAGATCATCTCAATGTTGACATGCTGCTCCCCCAATATGGCAAACATCCTCCCCGCAATGCCAGTCATGTTCTTCAACTCAGCACCCACGAGGCTCAGAATAGCCATGTCGGGCAGCACATTTACCTCTCCTTCTTCAGCAAGTCTGCACTGAACATTCTTGATCTGTGATGGATCCATGTTGGAACTGTTAATTGCCATAGAAACATGGACCTCTGAGGTGGAGATCAGATCGACCGAGATATCGTGCTCAGCCAGGATGGTGAAGACTTTGACGAAGAAGCCGTGAGACATGGACTGTTTGTTGCTGAGGATGTTGAAGATGGTGATGTCTCGCTTGATAGTGACAGCAGTTGGCATCTTTGGCAGCGCGGTAGAGGAAGTACTCTCCGAGTCAGAAGGATCTAGGTAATCGATCGGCCACGAAGATGTGTCGTCACCATCACTGGGAATCACAACAGTTCCTTGACCCCACGGCTTCTGTACATTCTTGACAAAGATGCTGACTGGAGGCTTTGCTTGAATTGCCAGAGACAGTGCAAGATGATGAATGACCTCTGATCCATAGAACGTCAGTTCAGCTGCTTCTGATGGCGTGATCGAAGGCAGACATCTAGCGTCAGGGACTTCTCTCGGATCAGCTGTGAAAATACCATCAACCTCTTTCCAAATCTGAACCCTCTCTGCATGTAGACCGATCGCCACCAAAACAGCACACAAGTCAGAATATCCTCTCCCAATACCGCTGTCTATCAAACTCCCCGGGACCGCGCCGAAAAACCCAGTGATGACGGGAACTCTCCCATTGCACGCTTCGACTCGCTTTCCAAAGACTGCAGCAGCTTCATGGAAGAACTCAGGCTTCAACTGATCCAGGTTATTGCTGGGTACAATGTCGGAGAGATCAACGTATTCTGCTGGGATGTCTCTGTCTCGTAGCATGGCAACCATGAGTCGACAGCTCAGCTTCTCACCGAAGCTGACCATTTTATCTTTTGCCTTGCCATTGATGTCGAGGTTGAAGCGCTTGGCAGCGGAAGTGTAGTCGAGCAATTCTTGGCAGTCCGCCGTGATCTGTCGAATTGTCTCGTCACGGATGTCCTGTCTCAAGATATATATCTGGACAGTGGCGACTTGGTCGTCACGGATATCTCGAATGATACTGCGAAGTCTGTCGAATAGCAACTCTTGCATATCAGGGTCTTGAGTTATGGCTACGATGCCTCTCAATGTGCGGTAGACTTGTAGCAGCCTTGATGGTCGTGATTAGTAGCTTAAGCTGATGAGAGGTTTGATGGCAGTTTGACTCACCTACTCGTTGTTCCGAAGACTTTCTTTCCGGAACTTCTTGCGGAGCATATTACTGCTGGTCTATCACCTCCAAGCCTAGCACTGTAACGTAATTAGTAGGCTCCCCCAATGACCCAATGACCCAGCTGTACCTTTTCACAATCTCAGCAACCTACCATGTTCATGTCAGCAATCATCACTACGGCAAAGCAGGTTGAACAAAGAGTGGTGCAGCTAACCTTGTCTGGGAATTTACCAATGCTAGTTCCACCAAACTTCTGAACTACCCAGGAATTATCTCGACGACTACGCATACTGGCAAATTGTGTATGGGTTCTCTCAAATCACTGCTTTGTGGTGACTTGAAATTGTAGTTTAAAGGCGCGTCAGAAGTAAATGTAATTTTAAAACGTTAAAAACCAAGCAACAGCAATTATGAGCGTTGATCGCTGTTCGCATTTACTTCAGGTAGCGCTCATCGTGTCAGTCTGCAACCTCGGCGGCTTATCTTATCGCGAGAAGTCCCCGATGTCAGCGCCGAGGTACCGAGAAATCTTTGACGAGAACAGTGAACGTGGGCATCATTGTTGAGCTACTTGTTTGCCACTTGAAGCCTCGATAACATCGCCTTGAGGGGTAAAGCTTCCGGGTACGTATTGCAATACAACGACAATGAGAACATGAAACCATTGGAATTAGGCAAAGCTGTCAGGCCGAGTGGAGCCTCCGATTGCTCTGACCATCGGGAGGCCGGTCGGAACTTTTTGGGGTCGGACCCGATCCCAGCATTCACATGGCACTTGGACTGCATGTAACAGAACTTGAGATCACATCAAACTGTTTGCAACTGGTAAAAAACAAAAAAAGACGAAACGTTCCATGTCATTCATACATGCATTCTCGGGCCGCATCCCGTCAATCCCTGTACGCCACCAGACGCGTCTCCCATGACATGATCAACTTATTTACTCTTGAAAGGCCAAATAGACAACTTTCCGAAATCCCAAACCCCCTCAATCGTAAAAATATCCTTCTGAATAATCTCCTTGATCTCCTCTTCGCTCTCAGCCTTGATGATCATGACTGTTCCATTCTCGGCGACTTGTTGGCCTTCGGCGCTGTGGTGAGCAAGGGTGCTGCCGAAGAAGGGGACGCGGCCGGCCTTGACCAGGGGAGCTGCGTCTTGGTTGTGAGGTTTGAGGAGGACTTGTCGTTTGGCTAGGACGTCGGGAAGGTCAGGGATGATGACGAGGTATTCTTTGAGCTCGGTGGCCATGATGGGCAGTAAGTGGTTGAGACGTTGGTGCAGAAGAAATGATGGTTCGGAGACTGGTCTGAAGCGGGAATGGCTTATGATTCGAGATGAAGACGGTGCTCAACTGTCAGTGATTAAATACATGGTGATTGGAGTCATTGCATCGACATCATGGCCCAATGCCGGCCGAACGGTCATCGTCTAATGCTTACTGGAGTTTCGGATCGGGGCCCAAGAAAACGTCGGACCTGGCATGGACGCCAAAATAATTAATCAAGAATTCGCCTGATCTGAAACTGATTTATCCAGTTCATTCTGTCGCTTTGGGTCAAGGTCCATGGCCCCCGAAACTGGCTCTTTCGGACCGGGGACTTGTTGGCTGTGGCCGGAGCCTTTCGGTAGTTTTGTCGTGTTGAAGATGCCGCGAGACCAAATGAAGAGGCCCCTTCAAGGGTCAAGGCAGGTAGATTGGTCCTATAGGCCTGCACCCTTCAACATGTCAATCCACTTCTTTGTGACTTTGAGCTTAGCCATTTCGGTAATAACTAATCGAGGAATTGGGAGAGATTGGTAATAAGATAAGATAGGCACTGGCGGCTCGGCTCGGTTTGACACGGATAGTCAACAAAACCACTCAGCAACATGATGTCATGAAGCCTTAGACGCGACTGTCCTACCCTATTTCTTCGAAGTGATTATTCGTAGAGCGCGTTTTCAAGACATAGAACGCGTTTTCTACTATAATTCCATTTTTAAAGTAGTTGGTAACACTTAGAGAGACTCTTTATATAGTTTTTAAATTTTATACTGCAAGTATGTAGAATTGACAACGCGTTCTATTGTTTGAAAAGAAGGAAACAAGGAAATAAACCAAAATATAACTAATCTGATTACGAGCGCGACCAACTTTTCACATCCAACAATGCCCTTCATGCAATCAAGGCAGACTTTGCCATGACCTTCTTGGCAAATCCAGTCAGAGGATCATTGCTGACAATGTCAAAGACCGAGAGATCAGCCTGGAACTCCTTCAGTAGCCAAGTGCGAATTTCAATCGCGACGAGACTGTCAATACCAAGAGCAGGCAGCGACTTTCGCGAATCCATATCTTCTACATCAGCCTTGATGATCTTGGAAACACCCTCCAAAAGCTGCTGCAGCACAATCTCGTAGACCTCATCCGGAGAAGCAGCCGCGGCGAGGAGCTTCTTCCAGTCCTGGCCTCCCGCGACAGCACCAGTGCCCTGACGATCCAATTGGTTGAGCACTGCGAATCGCGAGTCGGCGAACCAGTAGGGATCGTTGGCTGCCAGCTTGTCGAGTTGACCGCCTGTAGACGCGCCGAGAGCGACCTGTGTAGGGGTACGGCCTGAGATGGCGGCCTTGATGACATTGAGGACATCGTTCTCATCCATGCCGAGCAGACCGCCATCCTTGAGAAGCTGGAAGACCTCGCTTCGCTCTGTGGAAACACCGATGCCGACGACGAGGCTGAGGTTGATGCTGGTGGCTGTGAGTCCTGCAGCCGCGCGGTGATGAGCGAGCGCGTCTTGATACGTGTTGCCCGCGTTGTAGTTGGCCTGACCACGCGATCCGATGATACCGGCAATTGAAGACAGGCAGATGAAGAAGTCTAAGTCAGTAGGAAGGAGATCGTGGAGGTTACGCGTCGCGAGGAGCTTGGGACGGAGAGACGCGTTCCAATCATCGGCCGTCATGTTACTGTAGACCGCGTCCTAAAGCGCGTTAGTAAGTGAATAAAAGCAATTACAAGGAGGACTTACTCTTAGATCCATGGCACAGTGAATTAATCCCTTGATGGCAGGGAAACTCTGCTTCACGTCGTTGATGACGGGCTCGAGCTGAGACTTCTCTGCGACATCGACTGCGAAAGCCTTGGCTTGGACGCCTTGAGCATGAAGCTCATCGAGAAGAGCTTGAGCTTCAGGACGTGAAGCAGCTGATCGAGAGAGGAAGACGAGATGACGAGCACCTCGTTCGACGAGAAGTCGCGTCACGGATCGACCAATGCCGCCGAGACCACCGATGAGGACGTAGGTGGCGTCATGAGGCAGACAGAAGCTCTCAAGACCCTCAGGGACGACCTAGAAGGTATCAGCACGCGTTGAATAGCAAAGGAGTGCAAAGACTTACCGGAACAATGTCATCGGGGCGAGGGTACAAAACGATCTTACCGACGTGACCACCACTCTGCATCAGTCTGAAAGCCTTAGAGACCTCACCGAAAGAATATCGCGCAAGGTTGTTCAAAGGCGAGATAGCATTCTTGGAGAGAAGCTCAACAACCTGGTTACCGATAGCCTCGAAACGATCAGGGTAGCTAATGACCTGCGTCAAGATATCCAATCCAGAAAACGTGATGTTATCAAGGAACGGACGCATATCCAGACCACTGTTGTCGTAGATATCACGTTTTCCAAGCTCAATGAAGCGGCCGAAGGGTGCAACACACAGCCATGTTCGGCGGAGGGCTTCACCAGCGAGAGAGTTGATGACTACATCAACACCTCGTTGGTTAGTAAGACGGAGAATACCATCGGCGAAAGAGTAGTCTCGGCTGTTAAAGATGTGAGACTCCTTGATACCGTACTCTTCGATCAAGAGACGCTTCTTCTTCTCAGAAGACACAGTAGCAAAGATCTCAGCGCCAAGGTACTTGGCAAGACGAATGGCAGTCTGACCAACACCACCCGCCGCAGAGTGAATCAAGACTGACTCGCCACGTTGAAGACGGGCGACATCGATGAGGGAGTGCACAACTGTAGCGGAGGTACACATCAAAGAAGCTGCCTCCTCGTCACCGAGATAATCAGGTGTTCGCTGGAAAGTACGAGGATCAACGCGGACACGAGTCTGGAAACAACCTGCGTGCATACCAAAGACACGATCGCCAACCTTGAACTTCTGCACACCAGCTCCAACCTTGGCGACGACACCTGCACACTCAATACCGAGGGTGTTATCCTCCATCTGACCCATCGCAACCATGACATCGCGGAAGTTCAACCCCACGGAGCCAACCTCGATCTCAATCTGGTTATCGTCCAGAGGTTCAGAGAGATCAGGCGCGGAGAGGTACTCGAGAGTGTCGAGAAGACCAGGATCGCGGATAGAGAGCTGAAGAGGCTTGTCGACTTGCTTCAGAGGCATCTTGACCGCTGAGAGGTTGTTTCCGGTCTTGGAAGAGTCGAGGAGGGCTTTGAGGTCGGGGTTGGGAATGAGGCGCTCGACGAGGACTTGGTTGTTGCGGATGACGTACTCGGAGTCTGAAGTCTCACCGAAGGTCTTGAGAGAGATGTTCTCGATGATGGATGAGATGGTCCGGGTGTTCAAGGCGGAGTCAAGGGAAACAGATGCGTCGAGGCCAAGGGTAGTGAACGAGATGTCAGGGTGTTCAGCCCGAATGGTTCGTCCAAGACCGTTGACGAGCCCCCGAGATGCAGTGTCGAGAGTCAACCAGAGAGTTCCACGCGAGGCGAGGAAAAGAGAGCGAAGCTTGGTGAAGCTCTCGTGATCAAAGCTCTCCAGGAAAGGAGTGTCGATGTCAAGAGCAGACAAGGTCAGGAATGGAGTGGTCTGCTCAGGGATGTTGGCAAAGTCAGTCTTGGCGACCTCGTAGCCTTGAGAGGCCAAGTCACCCTCCGTTTGCTGGATAAGTTTGCTGAGACCAGAGGATGGAGAAGATGAAGTGACGATGAGGACTCGGCGGACTGAGGGCTCTGTCTCGGGCTTCTGGCGCGCGATGACGAGGTCTGAAACGGTAGTCGAGGAGAAACCGGTAGAGGTGAGAAGGTCAGTGGAGACGGAGCTAGCGTGGTTGGCGATCAGCAGAATACCGGAGGGCTTGAGGAGCTTCTTGGCGTTCTTCAAGACGAGTGAGATATCACCCTGATCTTCAACATCAATGAAGATGACATCGAGTGCCACGTCCTCGAAGCCCTGAGTGCTGGGGTCCTGAGCGAGGTCAAGCTTTTCCAGCTGGACCTTGTTCTTCCAGGCCTCAGGGATAGAAGTCTCCTCATCGGCAGGTCCGTCCAGGGGAGTAGTGAGAGCAACAGAAGCAATGCTTCCTTGAAGTTCTTCAGCCTGTGCAGTGAGAGCCTTGAGAAGGGTGTTTGAAGTGGACGAGCTGTACTCAAGAACACTAAGCCCAGGTCGCTTCTGGCCGAGAAGAGACAGGTAAGTGCCCAGCTTAGAGGCCAAGTCGGTACCCTTCAGGAGCTGTTCGAGAGTCGCAGCATCGGAGATCTCGACATCGATCACCTTCTTGGGAACAACAGGCACATGGCCAAGCGACTGGCCATCACCCGAAGAAGAATCAGAGGCACCTCTCAAAGGCACAGTCTTGCATCCCTTGAGCGCAATCAAAGGCTTGGATCCACCCTCAGCAAACGCAATGACATCGCTCAGCATGTTGGTAGCGCCATGCTTCTTGGAAGTGCTGAAACCATGATACTTGGTACCGCTAGTCGAGTCAAAGTCGGCAGAGATGTACAGAGAAGCAGTCGACACGGGGACTCGGGCCTTGATCTCTGCGGCGTTACCGGTGCTGGAGATCAAGAGATGGACAAAGACATCGAGAACGGCGGGATGAATGAGATGAGCAGGCTCCCACTTCTTGGGGTAGAAGTCCTTCGTGTCCATGACTTCCATGGAGAAGTGAGCCTTGTGATCAAAGAGGTTGAGTTCCTTGACGCCGCGGAAGGCTGGGCCGAGACTGAAGCCTGACTCGTCGAGTTTGGTGTAGAAGACACTTGGATCAACGCTGGGAAGATCAGAGTTGGAGATGGCCTTGTACTCCTGGCTCAGGAGAGCGTTGGCTGCAGCCTCTTCGTCCAAGAAAGTGCTGTTGATCTCATGCTTGTAAGACGTGCTGACAAGACCAGTACAATTTGTAGTCCAAGAACCGTTTTCATTGCGGCTCGAAACCGTAAACTCGGTCCAGTGCGACCAAGACACATTAGGACCAGACCTCCAGGGTGTAAGCTGAAGTCTTGACTCAACAGTCTGATCAAGCGGGACAACAAGCGCACTGCCGATGTTGACGTCCCGAATAGTATAGCCCTCAACATCAGTTCGCGTCTCAACCTGTCGCAGACCCTCAATCGCCATGACAATCATACCAGCCATGGGGTAAATGTTGGTGTTCTGGAACTGATGGTGTTCGATCCAAGGCTGCTCTGAGATGCGGAGATAGTTGTGCCACGCGGGCTCGGCCTTGGTAGAGCGAGGATCTCTAACGCCGAGGAGTTCAAGACGAGGATGCTTGCGCTGCTTATAGGCGGTTACGGCGGCAGATTCATGCCAGTAGCTGTTGGTGGTGTTCCAAGCGTAGGGAGGGAGATCGACAAGTGCGGAGGTACTTTCGGTGTAGGCGTTGGCGAGAGGGACGTTGACTTGGTGGCCGAGAACGAGAAGCTCGCCAACGACTTCGAGAGTAGTCTGGATGGCATCTTGCTTTCGCTTGATAGCGGAGAAGTACTTTGGTGAAGCGCCCTTGTCACCAATGCTATCGAGGATCTGCTTCAGAGGTCCCTGGAGTGCAGCGTGAGGTCCAATCTCGACCATGGCGTCCGCGCTACCCTTCTTACCCGAAGTCTTGCGCTTACCGAGAGCACCCGCATTAGCTGCAGCAGTGACAGCACCAGAAAAGTTGACAGGGCTGACGAGGTTCGCAACCCAGTACGCAGGGCCAAGCTCAGTGCCGTCGATGGGCTTGGCTGAGACGGAGGAGAACATGCGAACCTTGGGGTTGCCGGGCTTGAGCTCCCACTTGCCGGAGAGAGAGTTGAGGTACTCCTCTGAGATCTGCTGCATGTGATGAGAGTGGTAGGCCGTAGTGACGCGGAGTTTGCGAGCGAAGATGTCATCGGCTTGGAGGAATGTGAGGACTTCATCGATTCCTTCAACGTCGCCGGAGAGAGTGACACTGGCGGGACTGTTGATACAAGCGATGACGATCTTGCCTGCTGTGACGCGGCTGAGATACTCACTCACACGATCGGGACCAAGACCGACAGCTGCCATTGATCCAGTCTTGGTGATGTTGCCAGTGAGATGACCACGGAAGTATGCGATTCTCATCGCAGCCTCCTTGTCGAAAGCACCCTTGGCATAAGCAGCAGCAATCTCACCACTAGAATGACCAACAGTGACTTGAGGGTGGATACCCCAACTCGCAAGAAGATCAATGATGCTGAGCTGAAGAGCAGTGCACGAAGGTTGGCTGACGTAAGGAAGGTCAATGATAGACTCCTTCGCATCGCGGTTGAGCTCTTCGACAAGATCCCAGGTACTGCCGAAGTCTTTAAGGTACTGGCTGCATGCGTGGAGGGACTGCTGGAAGACGGGGTATTTCTGGAGTTCTCTGCCCATGGCGAACCATTGAGCTCCTTGGCCGGTGAAGATGAAGGTGAGGGCCTGAGATCGGGGAACGCGAGCGGCTTTTGTGGGTGCGCCATCGAGGGCTTGCTGGAGCTCTTCGATGGTTGAGGCAGCGGCGTAGGTCTTCCAGGGAAGAGAGGATCGCTTCTCAGAGAGGGTGTAGGCGAGACGGTGGAGGAATTGGTCCTCGGGAAGGTCGCGGGCTGCGGGCTCGGCGAGATAAGCTTGAAGAGTCTGGCTGAGACGCGCGATGCCGGACTCTTCGTGGGATGAGAGAAGGAAGAGGTGAGGTTTCTTGCCAGTCTTCTCAGCAGCATCTTGCGATCCGTTCTCAATCAAACCTGTAGTGAGAACACCTTCGACCTTGGTGTTGTGATGGCCCTTCAGGTTGTGAGTCTTGAGGAAGTGGTATGCATCATCCAAAACAGCATGGGCATTGGCACCACCGTAACCAAAACTGTTGATACTGGCTCGTCGCAGACCAGCAGGCCACTTGATCTCCTCAGTAGGAATGTTGATCTTCCACTCATCAAGCTTGATCTTCGGATTGACGTTCTCAAGCCCATGAATCGGGGAGATGACACCACTCTCAAGACTGTAAATCGTCTTGACAAGACCCGCAAGACCACTCGCACCCTCAAGATGCCCAATGTTACTCTTCACAGAGCCAACATAAACAGGCTTATCCCTTGTCTTACCAAACACATTGCCAATGACCGAGCACTCGATAGGATCACCGACCTTGGTGCCCGTTCCATGCGCCTCGAAGAAATTGGTCTTGTCGAAGCTCAGACCAGCTGAAGCATACGTTGCACGAATGAGCTCTTCCTGGCGCGAAGCAGAAGGTTGCGTGATGCCGAGGGTTCGTCCGTCCTGGTTACTACCCGTGCTTCGGAGGACGGCGCGGATGGTGTCACCGTCGGAAAGAGCCTTGTCGAGACGCTTGAGGACGACGAAGCCACCGCCTTCGGCGCGGGCGTAGCCGTTAGCCGAGGCGTCGAAGGAGTGGCATTTGTTGTCGGGGCTGAGGAAGGACATGGAGGACATGAAGACGCCGAAGTTGGGGAGGAGATGGAGACCGAGACCTCCGACGAGGGCCTGTTAAGTTAGAACCGATTCATGGTGGTGGTTGGTAGGGGGCTTACGGAGTCGCTTTCGCCGTTTCGGATGCTCTGACCTGCGAGGTGCAAGGCAGTCAATGTGGAAGAGCAAGCAGTATCGATGGTGACGCTGGGGCCCTTGAGGTTGAAGAACCACGAGATGCGATTTGAAAGAAGCGCTGGACCGGTACCGGTGGCGGTGTACTTGGGTGCGCTGTCCATGTCGTAGGCTTGAAGATCCCAGTAATCATGCTGGCATGCTCCGATGTAGCACGACATGTGTTGATTGGCGACCTCGTCGATCTTGAGACCAGCTACAGACCATTAGCTTCAGACCTCCCCAGAAGAGCCAGGCATCTTACCATTCTCGAGACCCTCGTAGGCCAGCTCAAGCAGAATTCTCTGCGTAGGATCCATACCCCTCGCCTCCTCAGGCGTGATAGAGAAGAATCCCGCATCAAACTTATCAACATCAATCTTCAAGAAATATCCCTGCTTGGTATTCAACGTCCCCGCCCTTCCACCATCAGGATGATAAAACCCATCAATGTTGAAACGGCTCTCAGGGACATCACTCAGCGCATTCCTCCCCTCCTTGAGAAGATCCCAAAGATGACGAGGCGAAGTCGCATCACCGGGAAATCTACCAGAGACTCCGATGACAGCAATAGCAGACGAGATGTCACCGTCTACCTGATGGAGGCTAGCATCGTGTTCAGCGCTACCATTGGGAGTGCCATTGTTAGCACCCCCGTTAGCAGCGTTGTGAAAGCCATTAGCGCTAGGATGAGCTCCATGGCCGTTGCTAGTGCCGTTTGCGCCGTTGGAGCCATTGGAGAGAGTCATTGTGAGAGGGAGAGAAAAGAGTCAGAAACAAAGGGTTGTGTGATGGGCGCTGGCTTGCTTTGGATTTGACTCTGAAGAAAGGATGATGGTTGACGGAAACACTAACCTGGAAACGAGTCGGCATCAGATATATGAACTAGAGCATTGTTATGATATGATACGACAGTTACAGTGTAAGCGCATTACGGCTCGGAGCTAGCTAGACCGGGCTAACAGAGCTTGAGTCTCATCGACTGAGTATTTCGTGCATCCGACTAAAGGCTCATGCACGTCTTCGGAAGATATTGACACTAAGATCGGAGGTTGCGTCAGCGTCGGCGCCGATGGAGTGACCCACTGTACCCTTGTCGGGCCGGGGCCGGAAAGTCCGCGACCAATGATAACGAGCCGGGGATGATAGAATTTTGAGTCGCCGTATTAGTCTTGCGTGATATTCGAGGCTCAAAAGGATCCGTATTTGCCTCAAAAGAATGAAGTTGCAAGATGAGACTTTTTTTCGTCGTCCATTCTCGTCGATACGACATCGGCCGGAGTCTACAATTCGCCTCTCGATACGATGTCTCTAAGGATAAGATGCACGAGCAATGTTGACATCTGACTTACAAATCCACTTGTTGAACCAAGTCGCAATATGCTGATGCGAAAGTCAGTCCACTAAAGGCTACTATCTCTCTACCAGTCACTTTATCTACATCGCTATAAGTGGCATATTTTGCTTTACCCATGAATGCGATGTCCTTGAAGATACATTTGTCGATGAGACCGGTACTATCCCCTCCAGGTAAGATCTAGCTATCTGGTATATAGGGAGTAGAGACATGTCACTTGGAGTTTAAAGTACATTGGCTTACTAGAGAAGATCCTTAATCACCTTTGTAATTAATGTCGGTTATTTCGGCAATTGTCTTATGCGCCCGTTCTTCTGAACCTTAACGCTGGCGAGGAAAGTCACGGCTTACCTGACTATTATGCCAACCTAGGTCTATACCAAAGCATTCTTGAGACCACACTTAATAGAATAATAGACAATAATGGATGGTGCCTTTAGAGAATTATACCCAATGCCGTGCTTTAATGTTGTTATTTTACCCAGGAAACTGGAGATATAGTGACTTGCCTCTGATAGAAGGGACGGGCATTAAGGTTCAAAGTTAATAGAATTAAGGTCAAAGCGAAAGGTCAAAGCAAAAGGCAATTAAGCTGAGTAAATGCAACTGCCGTGTTTATGATACGAGCTGCTTCTATTACTGCTATCTATAAATACAATAATAGTCCTGCCCTCTACTTTGCTTCTCGATATCCTCTCACCTCTTTGTCAATCAGTTTGCTTACAGATACCGCCCTCACTCTCATCAACATCATGAAGCCTGCAGCCATCCTTCTCGCCCTCACCAGTACAGCCTGTACAGTGTTGGCTGGCTTGCCCCGTTATGGTTCGTGATATCCAATTCCATTAAAGATGCTGCTGTTCTGACCGTGCCACTCACGCAGCGAAATGCACCAATCGTTCGCAGTGCAATTCCAATTATTGTGCCCCCATGAGAAATGCAAATTGTGACGAGGTCCCTAATTGCCACAGTAAGTACCAAGACTACACCGTGCCTCGGAGCTCAGAACAGGGACTGACTACTTGAAGATAGTGTATGCTATGGTGCATCAGTAGGCGGTAAGCTAATCATAGAATTCTGTCTTGCTGCTAGTATAGTACACTGACTGATATGTAGGTGCTTGTTCGAATGACTGGGAATGCCAGTCCAACCATTGCAAGGGTACGTACGACATTGCCCACTCTAAGCGAAATCTTTACTAACCCATCGCAGGAGGAAGATGTTTTGACTGCCAAGGCAAGCCTGGCTACCTCAATCTTGGCTGTACGTCTTTCTTTTGAAGTTTATCATTATGTTTGAAAGCTGACTGTATTTGTAAAAAAGCTTCCTGCAGTGGATTCGCAGATCAATGCTGCGAGTCGCAGTGTCGAGGTATGTTGGCAACACCTATTTCGGTCTAGATTGATCAAGGCTAACAAATATATAGCCAATGTCCAGGGGAATATGCAGTGCATTGATAACAACGTGGTCATGGACCAGGGCGGGCAGGGGCCGTTCCCGGTGCAGAATTAACCTTCTAGGCATTGATTCAACATAGTTGAGCTGTGTCAAGATACCTTGAGATAGGAGTCTATCTGGTAATGATTAGCAAGCTCCTATGAACCAAGTGGGGACGCGAATCCTTACCTCATCGGAAGTTTCGGACTTTGTCGCACTTCCGAAGTTCCAGGCTAGGGCGGTTAGCTTTCCAGCCAATCTAATACCGATCATTGTATATTAAACGTGGAACTCCATGTAGCTGGCCGAGAGTGCCCCGTCATGAGTTAATAAGAGTTCAATAACTTGCCATGTTCCCGGGATATCGTTCCCGAGAATGCCCCGTATTGAGATTGAGTCTGCGGATGGTGGAAGTGATCTTGGGACATAAGACCTCGTCTTCCTAGTTTGGGTTAGTATTCTCAAACCTAGGTACCATTTTTAAGAAAGCTATCAACTAGAAGACCACCAAGCATTCCTATTGTACCCCAATTGCCATTATTCACCATGTCGACTACCTCTCGAGTAAAGGAACAACCGTACTTTGTGACCGAAGACAAGCTGAAGTACCTGCCACCTTACCTGCAGGGAGTACCTGAGACTCCCAATGAGGTAGAATGCAAAACCTCTGGAGTTTGGCCTCACTGGGTCAATGGCACCTTTGTTCGGTTAGTCAATTGATCCTTCGCACGGTTCTTCAATGTTCAGATACGAGAGAGACTGCACGAGTAGCACGCGGGTTACACAAGTCCACAGCTAACCTGTTTTTACGTAGCATGGGGGTTGGCCACTTTGTCGTTCCTTTGTCCGAGGATGGCTCAAAGCCCAACGCGGTGGTACAGCATTGGTTCGACGGGTTAGCCATGCTACATAAATTCCGTATGGAGGACGGCCGTGTTCACTACACGAGTCGGTACACTGCTGAGGGTGTAGTCAAGAAGGCCAAGAAGAATGGCTTCTTGCAAACTCTTATGGCAGGCCTGAATGCAAACACGCCGCTTAAGGACGCCCAAGATCCTTGTTCCGCACTCCTTGGTGCCCAGCAATCAATCTGGATCCCAACTGGCCCCGTAGGCCCTGACGAGTTTAATGTGAACATCCTTCCTCGGCGGGGACTCCATCTACCTACAACTGGCAACCCTTATGACAAGGGCACGCCATCTCAGAACCCTGAGAAAGAAGAGGTAGTGCTATCATTCAAGCTTGACTGTCGAGATGTTAATTCATGATAGCTCGTCGTCTGCACCGACTTCAACATGCTTCAGGTCGTTGACGGAAAAACACTCGAGCCCAAGCGAATGCTCACCTACGCTGCTATTGATCCGGAGCTCCAGGGATTCGGAATCGTCTCTCATGCCCTCAAGGATCGGCACAGGGGTGAGGAATACAACTACCTCATAAACCCCCAGACCGGAGTCTTGTCAGTATTTGCACTTGATGTCAAGTCAAACCCTACGAAGCTGCTGTGGAAGACGCCCATCCCTTGCAGACCCTGCTATGTCCATTCGATGGCCATGTCCAGTAATTATGTCGTCTTCATACGAAATGTAAGCAAATATATTACCATTCAGGCTGACGTCCCTACTTATACTTATCATGTAGCCCATCGCTATGGACTTGTCGGATACCACGAAGCCATTTACCCAGTCCATGGTTTACGAGCCTGAGAGCCCTACTGAGTTCTTTGTCCTCGACAAGATCACTGGAAAGCAGTAAGATTAGCCTCCACCTCAGGCACTTTTACGACCACAGGGGGAAGGAATACTGACTCTGTGTTTCAGCATCGCTTCGTACACTCTCCCAGACAATATTATGTTCTTCCATTCCGTGAATGGTTACGACTATGTAGATCCCCGTACTAATGAGATTAACATCCACGTCGACCTCTGTGCATACTCAGATCGCGTCCCTTACAACGACTACCACCTTAGCAACATCCTAGATCCTGCTGCGCCGTTTCAGGACGGTGTCCTTGTACGCTACGAGCTTGAGGGCGTTGGAAAGGCCGATCCCACCACCTTCACACGGGCCACTACCAAGGCTGCAATTGGCGGGACACACCTGGAGCTTCCGCGAATTGCCAAGAGCGCTTCCATGGTCCACGGCTATCGCTATGTCTACGGCATCTCGGGCCATGGCGGACCATCACCCGGCACCAGTGTTCCCATCGGTCGCTTGGGTAACGGCTTGAAAGCGGTGCATTGCAGCTTTCTGAGTCACGTTACCAAGTGCGACTGGGAAACTGGAACCTTTAAGGAATGGTGGCCAGAGAACGGAGAGAGTGCGCCTTGCGAACCGATTTTCATCCAACGTCCCGGCGCTACGGATGAGGATGATGGTATCGTACTCACCATTGTCATTAATCGCGAGGCTACTCATAGCGTTCTCGTTGCCATTGATGGCAAGACATTCAAAGAAGTTGCTCGTGCTGATATGCCACAAGTATATGCTCTAGGTCCGCATGGAACCTGTATCGAGGGAGAATTTGGTATATGAAAGAAGGGACCTTAGGATTACACTGTTGGATGACTTAACTGATCTTTTCATTTGGGAGGCTTGGTATCTATGTAAACCTATATTTCTTATACAAATTGACAGACAAGACGTATGGCTTTGGGACACTACCTTCGCCGCTCAATCTGTGACAAAGGAAAGATTTTCAACATGCCTGTTAAGGATGAGCTCCGTATCAGTACTGAATGGTTAATATAGCGGCTGTATTTTCGCGTTTGGTCTGGGCAAGATTTGGAATGACGTGACTTCAGCGGTAACAACGTTGGATTAAACAGCTGCAGCTTTCGAATCCTAGTATTGACGGCCATTCGGTCGGATTGCGATTGGCAGGTCGCAGTTTATTGAGCTGGGAAGCAATTTATGGCGATGCTAATAATTTATCCTACCTTGGCTGTAGAAAGTCGCCCGAGTCTTGATCAAGTGATCTGATAGCTGTCAGTTGGACCCAAGCCGAGGTAGCCCATATACAGAATGAGGGGAAACATATCCACTTGCACAAAATCAGTCATGTCAATTTTCAGGGATGGACATCGGTCTTATTAGTGTAACCTTGGGGATAAACGGTTCCTGACAAGAACGCCATTGAGGCATCTTATTTGCCGATCCTTCCCCGCAATCTCGCCTCTCCCCAGATTTCTCCGCGTATGAACTTGCGTGTAGCTCCACTACCCTAGGTAGTCCATGGGTATTTGATAAAGGTTTATCCGCCCCATGATGAGGCGGCATCTCGGCACATAGTGCCATTTAACTATAGATGTAGATAGACTTATCTATATATATATATAACAATGATTCAGCGAAAGAGATGATGAAAATATTGTGGCATCAACTCTTGGCAAGATGAAGTCTCTCACCTCGTTCGTAGCAGTTGCTCTAGCTGCATGCACCGTCACTGATGCCCGTGGACTGCACTATCAATCCGAAGCTCCACTGGGTATCAAGACAACCAGTGGCCATCTCTCAGGCTTCATCAACAAGACCGCCCCCGATGTTCGCCAGTTCCTCGGTGTTGCCTACGCCGAACCCCCTCTCAAGTCCCTTCGCTTCCAACCTCCCAAGCGAAAGCACAGCTCAGAGCACGTATCAGCCAAGAAGTACGCGCCGTCATGCAAACAAATTATCAGCAAGAACCCAACAGTCTATACTGAGCACATGACTCAGTTTCTTATCAATGGCGGTGACTCCGAGGACTGCTTGTATCTCAATGTCTACGCCCCCTTGAAGCCAACTGCGAAGAAGCTGCCAGTCTTCATCTACATTCCCGGTGGCGGTTTTACAGGCGGTGGTGCGGATTCACTCTACAAGATCCCCGATAAGTGGATTCAGAAGACTCAGTCTCATATCGTTGTCACCATGAACTACCGCGTCAACCTCTTTGGCTTCCCCAATGCTGAAGCTGCTCAACAAAACGTCGGTCTCCTCGACCAGCGCATGGTTGTTGAGTGGACACGAGACAACATTGCCGCATTTGGCGGTGATCCTCAGAAGATGACCCTCTGGGGCCAGTCTGCTGGTGCTGGCTCAGTTGGCATGTACGGATACGCTTATCCCAAGGACCTCATCGTCAAGGGTTTGATCTCTGATTCTGGCGCTCCAGCTATGCTGGCCAAGGCTTATGGTAACCACTCTAGCTTCGATACCCTTGCTGATAAGGTTGGCTGCAAGGGATTGGAGGGAAAGAAGCAATTGAACTGCATGCAAAAGGTCGATGCTTCAAAGTTGCAGCAGGTTTACTCTGAGACACCGACTATCTCGTTCACTCCTGTTGGAGATAACATCACTGCCTTTTCGAACACGACCGATCGAATCGCGAGAGGCTTGGTCACCAGAGTGGTAAGTAACACTGATGATTCGCTACTCACGATGAAGGCCTTGCTAACATGTGATAGCCATGGATCTTTGGCAACAATGCCAACGAAGGTGCTGGCTTTGGCACATACGATCCCAACGGAGTAACACCAGCCCAGACTGCCATTGGACTGGCGGCTATCGTCTGCCCAGTTGCTACTGAGGTCAAGTAAGTACCCCTATGTCCTACCATTCGAGACGTCTGGCTGACCCATCACCACAGAAACCGTGTCAAGTACGGATACCCAACCTACAGATATTACTACACCGGAAACTTCTCCAACATTACCCCTCTGCCTTGGATTGGCGCGACTCATAGTGGTATGTTCACTGCCTTCACTGCGTTTTCCCTACTGACGTATTCTCAGCTGAGCTTCCTCTTCTCTTCGGAACGCATTACGAGTACCGTGGCAACTCCACCGAGTACGAATGGGAGGTTGCCGAGGGCATGCAAAGTAAGTCTCACCAACTACATTTGCTTCTGGGGTTACTAACCATTGCAAAGGTCTCTGGCTCTCTTTCGCAAACAATCCCAAGGAGAACCCTCAAGCTGGAAGGATTACTTGGCCTTTATATAAACCCAACGAGAACAAGATGGCTATTTTTGCAGAGGCTGGAAAGAAGTGGTTCCAGTTGGGCAAAGGGTCTTTGACCGAAACCCAGTGCAAGTAAGACGAAGTGGCGCGTAGGAGCGTGGGCACTGAAAGCCTTGTCTTAGCGTCCCTGCAGGTAGACTTTTGAGTTAAATGTGTATTATTTATTCATTGACTACTTTGATATACTTCCAACTTGACTAATCTTGTGTAACCTGCCCGTATTCGAATTTATAACTACCAGAATACAAGCATCTTTTAGTGTGATCATTACCACACCACGCACTGGTCAAAGTGTCAGTATCTTCTCTAAGTCTTCCATAGGGATATGGAGTACTTACTCAAATAGCAGATGTCCATTCCCGTTTCTGGATGCACTCCCAGGACTTTGAATGCTCCCAGCGATCGAGCCCAATACCTTGTTGTCTCCCCTATCGTATGGGCCTGAGATACTACCCGACGTTGCGTACTTGATGCTGTACGTATCTGACGTGTAATAACCAGAACTGTAGAACAGGAGGTACGAACCGTCCTCGTAGACGAGGCTCGGCGTCTCAAGCAACTTTTCGTCGTCAGTCTCACTGAGGATTTCAACTGGGTCGTTTTTCAGTGTAAATCCATCATTCTCGAGTTGGGAGATGTCAGTCATGATCGAACCCATAAGTATAGCAGCGACTTGACATACCTGTTGCAGCATGATAGACGTCTTGCCGCAAATCCGGTTCCCATCGATCTTATACACGACCCATCTCGTATTGCTCGGGGGATCATAGAAGGCACTTGGGTCGATGACTCCGCCCTTGTCAAGCTGGCAGACGAGAGGCTCATCTCGCGGTGAATACGGGCCACGGATCGAGTCGGTGAAAGCCACACCAATGCATCGCTTTCCATCGTGGTCGTCCTGAGTGAAAGCACTGTAGTACATGACCCATTGTCCGCCATCCCGTATAACATCTGGGACCACGATATCGAGATTTTGGCCCCAAGCGCCAGCATCCTTAAGTGGATCGTCGTCGTCGAGTAGCTCCCACTTATCCTTGGATTTGTCATATCGTGCTATCTGCACCAGCTTTCCTTTGTCTTGGCTGCCGAAGGAGTACCAAGTGCAAGATTCAGGGTCAAAAACAAAGGATGGGTCCGGGAAGTTTTCACTGAGAATAACTTTAGAGTCGCCATCAAAAGTTGGCTTAAAACACTCGTCATCGCTCCCGCCGCCATCTTCAGAACCATCATCGGTGCCGCCATCTTGGCCACCAGTGTTGTATTTTGGCAACTTCAGGTCAGCTGTATATAGAAACGCGAGTCGTTAGTAAGTGTTATGATCGAATCGATAGGAGTATCTTACTTATTGGTCCATCATCTCCGCCGCTAGCACCACATTCGTTGAAGTACGTATATGCGTACAAGAAGTGATAATAAGCCAGAAGTCCAAGATTCACCATTACTGTATTGTAAACTTACCTTGTTCGTAAAAGGAAGAACATGAACAAGATCAGCCCGGCCAAGACCGCCTTGATTGGTGAAATGCATCGTCTCACCACGGTCGATGGGTGCATATAAAACCCCACGGTTGGACCAGTTGAAGGAACTACCAGTGCCACTCTTTCGTCCCAAGTTCTTGAAGACAGTGGCAGCTCCGGTGTACTTGTCGAGGTAGATGATGTCGGCTCGGCCTGAGTTCTCAACATCTGCGAAACGTATATCGGCTCGATCACTTCCCTCTGAAAACTTAACCTGGCCAATGTTCTCCATGCCACTCTTGAGATTGAGCCAGCCCGTGATACGTCCATTGGACTCGAGACACATGACATCGGCCCGCCCATCTCCATCAATGTCAGCAAGTCTCATGCCACGGTCGAAGGGGCTTACACCCCAACCCTGCGAGCAAGTCGCAGGCGTGACGACGCCTTTATCGGTAAAGGTAATGCTCTTGGAACCCGTTTTGTACGTGTTCTCATAGAGCGTCAAGGCACCGGTTGCCTCGTTCTGCACCAGAACATCGCATTTGCCATCACCCGTCCAATCAGCTAGGTGTATACCAACACGAGGTCCTGGTACCTTGAGTTCGATCTTGAGGTCGTTTCCCCATAATGGAGGATTATGAATATTAGCATTAAGTTCGGCTGCATGGTCGTCGAAATAGACCCAAACATAGTCGTCAGAGCCGGTGCCGCGCATATCACAGTAGAAGTTGCCATCGGCCTTCCGTTTGGTGCCACCAAACCCCTTGTTTTCCCACACAACCATATCGATTCCTGTTTTATCCGATCTCAGGTAAATGTAGTCTCGGCGGCTAGAGCCATAGATGCGACCGAACTTAATACGATCCTGGATGCCCTTGGTAGTTTGGCCTTTATGGGTCAGCCCAGCATCCCGCCATTCAGGCACGATGCCCTTGCCCCAGCCTCGCATATTGTTCCAGATGTGAACGCTGCCTGTGTCGCTAACCCACATTAACTCATCGCGAAAGTCTCCGTTGAGGTCCGCAAATACAACACCGGACTTGCTAGCTCCTGGCTTGGAATTCTTGTCAAAGACAGTCTCTCGCAATCCTTTGGCTGTCTTGAACCCCTCCAGGCATACTTCTCCCCGGTGCCACCGTTTCTGGAGCAGACAACAGATCCATTATCTTCAACAAGACAGTAATCTGCTCTTCCATCGCCGTCAATGTCCGTAATACGGACGTCGGTTGCTTCGTAGCCGTCGTGTTTGCCAACAACCTGGCCGATGCTCTTGAACTTGGGCGGGTTGCCTCCCTGATTGATTGACACCCAAACAGCCGAGCCGGACTTGAGACAGAAGAAGTCATCTAAACCGTCGTTATTAAAGTCGGCAAATGCATAGCGAGGTCCGTCATTGCAATCCATGTCGACATCGAACCTCTTGGAGTCAGAAAACTTACCGCCTCCCTGGTTCTGTCGGTACCAGTAAGTATTGGTGCCGTCTTGCTCGTGGTGAATGTGAGACATGTCATCTAGAGCATTACTCCGTGGCGAATTGGCGGAATTGAGGACAATGTTGGCAAAGAAGACATGCCAAGGGTAATCTTTGATCAACGACGCAGAGTCACCACCATTCTCAAGTCGTAGTGACTCAAGTACGCCCTGTGCATGGCTGTAGTGTCGGTAGATGCCGTCGTCATGGCCGCTGCCCCGTTGCGATTGTTGCGGTGCCCGAGAATTGCCGGCTGTTTTTTTGCACTCGGATGACTTTTCACTGACTGCGTCATCGATGCCACTGACTTTTGCTGGAGCTTGTATATCTGCCTGGACCTGACTAATAGCGTCCCACCAAACCGAGGCAAATAGCTTATACCCGGCGTCAGTGGGATGAATTCCATCCTTCTGCAACATACTCGTAGGCAGGACTGGATTGATGTCTGCAAGGCCAATGCGCTGGCCACGGTAGGAATTCACTAGCTGACGTATCTGCTTGCTCACTTTTGACGCGCACGCATCATTCGTGACATTGGTGCTTCTGACAATTGTGGACAGAACAACCGTCACGCCGGGAATATTGGAGTAAATGTCGTCGACCAAAGCCTTCATGCGCCCTCGGGCCCCGTCGATATCGATCTTTTGGTTACGATCGTTCCTAAAACAGTGTTAGATATCCAGAAGTTACAAAAGCTGTATGGCCACGACTTACTGCGATAAGGTTGTGGGTAGTTAGAAGAGGCTTTAGCCCCCAGCGCACAAAGGTAAAGAACACCAATAAACACATACAGGCAAGATACTCATTGCCCTCACTCACTGTTGCCTAGGATCTTGGAGGGCCACGACTTACGTTCCGGCGTTTATAAGCACAAGGTTCGGCTTCATCCACATGGACTTTCTAAACTCGTTGTGAACCTGGTCAATGAGATAGCCGGGCCAGCCCTCGTTATCCTAGACGTAGTGTTAGGTTTCAAAATTGAAAGTTCGCGAGTTACTTACCCTGTCTTTCATATTACCGTTTTGCTTAGACCCAACCATGTTGACTTTCCAGCCCCTGTACAGAAGCTGAGAGCGGAGCCACTTCCGATAGCCATTATTATCAGTTGATAGATAACCCTGAGTGATTGATGCGCCCAGCGGCATGACTCTCAGGTAGAAGTCGTTAGCCCTGCTAGACAAGCCCCTACCGGCACCTAGACTAGGCTCATGACTCTCAGAATCGGGATAAGACTCGTTCCAGGATGGGTCGAAAGAAACCACATCCGGCGCGTTGTCATTGCCATTAGGCTTGATACCATCGAGATATTCAAACGCTGTTGTATGGCCCATAAGCAGTAAGCAGACTGCAGCCAAGGGCCAGTATAGGCCTCGATGCTTGACTTGCATAGTGGGACTTGTGAAACTCAAAGTAAGTGTTCGACTAGTAGATCTGCGAAACGAAGGACAGAGTAAAGTAGAACTTGCAAAATCGTAATGACCGGAGGCAATATCCTAATTCATACTTTTGAGCCCGAATAAACAGCCTTGTCATGTGTTAGCATATTGTCAATTTGTCCTGGGCAGTGTAGCTAGCTAACATAGCCCTCGTTATAGAGTGGATACAGTAAGCTGACATTCTGTTATTCTATCTATAACGGCCAAGGACCCTATGACCCATGATGATCTCTCCGGGATATTTCCGTAGTGAGCTGACCTCAACTAAATGGAGAATGCCAAGATTTCCGAATTGCCGTGCTAGCAAGCTCGGGATTCGAAACAAATGCCGGTAAGCCAATCAAAGGGAAGCTTACCCTTATTCAACTCAATAGATTGCCTGCTGAAGGAATTTCTGACACTATATGCTTGATCCTACGATCCGTCTATGCAATCTCGAATGCTGATCCTCATTAAGATGGTGGCTGTGAATCCTCGCCGCTAGGCATTGGGGGCTAGTGATCAGTAAACAAGTAGCGATATTGCTCTGACACTTTTCATCCTTTTAATAATCTAAACCTGCACGTGCCTTGTCTAGGCGTCTTGTGACACATGCTCAGAGTGTATTTTCTCAGCACTCCCTTCGAATAGTATTGTAAATATACTGGAATCTAGATAGAGCCGTCTTGTGAATTTAGGTCAGAAGAGGGCAATATGCCATAAAAACTAGCCAATCCAGGCCATGTAGCAAAGACTGAGCTCTTCTCGTGAGATTGGGTCAGGTAGTCCTCCAGCTGACATTAATATAATACCGTGCCGTTAGGAATACGAACTGTATCTGCATCCAAATGGCTGGCCCTGAGCATATAGTGGAGATATTAGTCGATATGAGCTGCTACAGGTCCATGCATGCATGCGCCTCATACCCTAGTGAAGGACCGATGTCAGCTTACGCTCTCCGGAAATTTCTTCTTTTGTCAGCTTCTAGTTTGTCAGGGTGAGCATGTCCACTACTGTTGACAGCCCTGTCGTAGGATGGATTTTATCCCTGTTAGACTGATTAGAAGGATATCTTCAGTAGGGAGTAGAGTACAAGATAACATGGAATTACTATATTGGCCATAGGTACTTACCTTAATTATTACGACTTGTCTTCAGCACAACTGACTATCCCCGACTTGCAATTTCCCTTACCATACTTTCTTACGGCCAAAATCCCTTTCATCGTGGCATGGTAGCTATTCTCAAGCACAACATTTGACCTTGATACTGCCTCTCTTTCGATAATGAAGGAGTTCCTTCGATATGCATTACTAGGCCTTCTAGCCCAGGGCTCTCACGGCTTTCTAGCACCTAGGTCGGAGCAGCAAGCGAAATATCGCATGCCCAGCAACAAAAACAGTATAGTCCCTCACAGCTACATAGTCAGCCTCCATGACAATCACACCATCGACGATCATTATGCCACGTCGGTGTCAACATCAGCGATGTGGCATCGGATTTCAAGTACCTGGCTCCGTTGAATATCTATTACTTCCAACATGAGGCGCAGATGCCGGAATCCCCTGGAAAGAACCCCTTCAGATTGGCCCCGGATCATCCATCAATAAGAGGCAGAGAAATCCATATGACAATCAGCGCGGCGACTATTGGGACAAGGACTACTATGACGGCCCACAACACACCGTTGAATTTGGTAAGTTTTGATAGATATCTCATCTACAAGTTCTTCCGGCTCTCAAATATTATACCAACTACTTCTGCTACCGCAAATAGATGGAGCACAACCAACGATTGACTCACCTCTTCCCGAAGAGAATCTCGACAAGGGATACTTTGATAGTGAGGAGGATACTTGCGATTGCAAACCGAGATAATTTAATGATGCCGGCAAGCATGCATGAAAAATGTGTCTAGCTGTATCAGTCTAACACGTATGCAGTCTTGAAGCAATCATTATTAGATGCATACCAAGTTTGAGATACAGGACTGGGAAGAAGTGGTTCAGTTGGCCAAAGGGTCTCTGACTGAGACTCAAAGCAAGTAGAAGTATGGGAGTCGAAGAACAGAAGATTTTGGGGCGTTATGATCTCGATGACTCAGCTGTTTGGATGATACAACATCTGCGGGGAGACGAGCCACAAATGTTAGCTTCATTCAGCAGTTATCTGCCAGCACGATGCTCTAGCAAAAGTAGGATATAAGACTGCAGATCACCACCATTTCAAACCCGAAACCGAAGCAGGTAGCCACCACATTACGGTTTCCCTAAAAGCGTCTGTGACAGTCACTACTTACCGGAGGCTACGGAACCCATATTTACTAATATATTGGAGACTTAGCTATAGTAGCCAGGTCCCGAGAGCTCCAGGCAGCAAAACAGTGTAATAATATAAGAAACAATACCAGAAACCCCCCCTTTTCCAATGACTTTCATTTATTAACAATCTTCTTTATCACGCTTATACAAGATATACCTGTGTATATTCTCTAAATCTCTATCTTCTACTACAACTTCAGGATGGCTGGCTTTAAGACCCATCTTATTGTGCTACAAAGGGCCGCTCAGGATACTCCATCACTCTTGGCTCTTAAAATACCGCATATGTCATTAGATGGTGAACTCCAAGGATGGACAGATATAACCTGCTCGCAGCTCCTGCATGACGTCGAGCGATCTGCCAGGTATTGGTCCCGTAAGCTTTTGAAAAAGGAAATCAACACTGGATCAGTCATTGGATTATGGTGAGTTGAAAGATCTTGAACCGCCAGGCACTATCATTGACCTGATTTAAGGCTGAAGGGAACTACTTACCTAGATCTACTGCATATCTGGGGCATCTCTAGAGCTGGGTACGTTCCTCAGCTTATTTCGGCTCACTTGACTAGCAGCACCGTAGTCAGACAGCTCCTCAACGATGCTAAAGCAAAGGGTCTTATCCATGATCCGGCAATTCTCGTTTCTGTGGGTGAAGATGTTGCCACTTTTCCTGCTGCTGATTTCCTCGGTCTGGCTGTCGAGCAATTCCCGCTTGCTGAAGTCAACAGCCCCAAGTCGGGTCACGAGATTATCTTCATTCTGCACTCCTGTGGATCTACCTCTGGGAAACCGACGCTGGTTCCTGCAACAGCTAGGTGGCTGGATTGCAACATGCGCAAAACCAAGCACGTTACATTCCGGGGCCCAGGGGCTGAATATCAGGAGACTAATGTGGCTAGGTAAGCGAGCAAACTATCGAAGTCAGCGTCGACTAACACAGCTATATAGTGGAAGTTTCTGTCACGTCGCGAACGCACTTGGATTCATGTCATATCTTAATAAGGGCTCTTGCATGACGCTGCCTACGTTGCTCCCCTACTCACTTCCCGAACTACGGAAAATGGTTAGGGAGTGTAGAGTGACAGTGTTGAACATGTTTTCTTCCTTTTTAGCCGACGTCACCAAAGCAGCTCGTAAGGATCCCGAGCTTCTCGCCATACTCCAGAGCTTCGATGCCTGCACTTGCGGTGGACTTCCACTGGACGAAAATAAAGCAGCTTGGGCTCGAGAGCAAGGCATAAACCTAGTTGAACTCTTCGCCAGCACAGAGGTCGGCTGTATGATGATTGGCGTGGGGGGACGACATGGGAAGTTATTGCGCATGTGGCCTGGATCAACATTTGAGATGCGACCCATTTCTGTCGCGCTAGCTGACACTTCACTCAGAGACGCTGCTAATATTGCATCAAGGGGAACGCTTGTGGAACTAGTAGTTCCCAAATATGCTCCTGAATGTCCGCACCCTTCGCTGTGTGACCAAGACACAGGCGACTTCAGTACAGGCGATATCTTTCTGCAAGTCGAGCCAGATCTTTACATCTCCATGGGTCGCAATGACGATTGGATCAAGATGGAGAACTCACTGCGCTGTGATACACGATCCATTGAGAACAACGCACTTGAGGTGTGTGGCAAAGACCTAATCACCGCAGCAGTAGTCGTTGGAGCTGCCAGACCTGCACCAGCGCTTGTTGTCGAGGCCAAACAAACCGAGGACTATGGTGAACTGCAAACTAAGATTTTGCATCGAATTACCCCATTCCATGAGCGCCGGTATAAACACGAGCGTATCCTCGACTCGCGACTGATTGTCATCGTGCCTAATGGGGCAATACCAAGAACTGCAAAGGGTAGTATGCAAAGGAAAGTGGCTAAGAAAGAGTTTAAAGAAGATTTAGACAGGATTTATTCAGAGGTATATCTAAGGAAGTAAACTTAAGAATTATTAGTTTAATATAACTATATTATCTTATTTATAATCCAGTTACTGAAAAGACCAATGAATAATAAAGCTGTATTTCACACGTATCTGAACTATTCAATCTTTTTACATCATCTGACAATAGCCAAAGTACTTGAAACGGATTTACGACAATAACAATTGTTCTTTGACTCCTAGTCGTTACGGTCCCTCTTCAGCCATTTCCCTTGAGAGCGTAATGATTCCATAAGCCGAGCTACGTGCCCACGACGTGGTGGTAACCTATCCACAGCACTGAAATCGTAATCTCGCATGTTATGAACATTGCGCTCGTCTGATGGCGGGTTAAAACCCAATTGTATAGTTCTAGAAAAGCATATCAGTATTGGTGTTCATATGTGCGACTCACTCCAACATACCTGCCTGTACTCGAATACACACTGCTATTGAAGTGTTCTCCCCCAAAAACAGGTGATGAAGTGGGATGGAACCTATCGCCCGATCCTCGCCGCCAAATCCGTAGATGTGCGCTGTCGACGATATAACCGTCTTCAGGCTGAGAAATTTCGGAGAGAGGGAGGCTGAGAGTAATGTTTTTCACTCGCTCCAGGGGTGCGAGGGCCTCTGTAAGTGACGTTATATTCAACAGAGAGATATTTTAGGGGCTCTGATCAATGTTGTCCGCGTATTTGTCTATTAATAGAGCCGAGGAGCGGGCGGCAATCCAGATATCTAGGGTTGTCAGATTCTCCAACAGATCTAGTCTGAGGCCATGAAAGTTCGGGGATTTGTGGCGCTCCTCTACCAGTGGTGTCTGGACTGGCGATGAGCAGGCCAGTAGCATGGGAAAAACTGGCTCTAACGATAGCTCGAGGTGTCTGCCAAGCGTGCGAAACGCTGGTGGCGGAGTAGTCACTTTGGACTCTTCTTCCATACTCTTTGGGACTTTACAGAACCCGACAAACATATTGAGAGCAATGACGTCTGTGAAGATAAAAGTGGTCGACTCATAGATTGACTTGAGGCATTCTGAAGACCTAAAATGATAATTAGTAAACAAAAATATGCGCAAAGCTAGTCATGGCCATACATGAGCCTGCACGACAAGAGCGTGCCCAAGTACGGGCTCCACGTCGCAGGATTTTCGGGGTTTGATTGGGGGCTACTCCAGCATGGTCCTCGAGAAGAACACATACTAATACCAGGGCTTGCATCGCTGCCGTGTACCTGTGCAATACGTTCACCACAAGTGAAATGATTCTTCCAGGCAGAATAGAGCTGCAGGGCATAGCCCTTGTTGCTGAAGCTATCCCCCAACGCAACACCGAGCTCAATTCTGGTGGTGTTGATAGCTTCCTGGAGTCCATCCTCCACCTCGAATGGCGTCGTGCACCGCCATCGACAGAAATGAGACTTGGTTACGTCTTGCGTGTCCTTGTGCCAAATGATGTGCTGGCGAAGACCGCAAGAACGCCATAGCTCTAGATAGACTTTATCGCGCACTTCACGTGGGATACGTGTAATGAAAGAGGATTGAAGCTGAGGGTCTGGAGACTGGTCGGCCATTTTCGGGTGCTGTTAGATGTGTTGCATGGTACAAGCATTTGTCGGAGGAGAGGATGGCGCTCTATTTCAATGCCAACAAGACCAACCAACCCCTACATTATTTATGCGCTAAATTTAGACGAAACACTGCCCCTCGCCCCCAAATAACAACCAACAACCAGCAGCCAACAGCCAACAGCCAACGGCCAACGACCAGCTGCCGCAAGGTAATACAGAATGGTAGGTCTTGGATTGTCTTGCGCATGGACATGACAGAGGGAGAATTTTAATACTTTATAATGGGTTTTTAATCGGGCTTGGCATCAATAATATGCTCGGCACATAATTATCATACGTTCATCGCCGACCGTAGCTCTTTCGGAGTAAAGGACTCAACGCTCGATTTTCAGTCGATAGGAATGCTAGCTCATTTCATACTATTCCATAATCTCATTCCCCTCTTATCAGCACACTTCTTGGTCAAGACATGTTATGCTGCTAATTTATCCTATTGTTAACACAAATCTTTGCTCTAGTAAAAAAGGATGCGTGGTCAACTTCCCGTGAGGCTCCCTAAATATTATTAAGCTATAGATTGTGACCATATACCAGCATTGTCATGACTTATTTTAACTGATGGACTAAAATAGCGCCAGCCCATATCGACCCCGGATTGAGACGGTCGGGGTAGACTTCCATCATGCGAGCATAAAGCTCTTCGGGTGTCTCGGTCTCAGCAGTTATTTTCTCAAACACTTCCAAATATGTTTTAGTATCCTTAATCGCTTCAGGCCCAAATCCATGACTTGGGTCGCCATGTCCACCCACGACATGACTGGGCTCAAGTGCAGCGATGGTGTCCAGAGCTTCGATCCAATCCTTTCGCTTGGCAGCCGTTCCAGACTCTCCCATATACGGATGAGTATTTGCGTAGACCGCATCGCCAGTCACAGCAAGTTTGATAGAAGGGACCCAGAGAGTTGTCGTATCATCGGTATCCGTGTGGCCTGTCCTGACAACCTCCAGCCTCTCCCCTTCTAGTTCAATGTAGTCTTGCTCAAGAGGCTCGGCAACCCGTAAGGTCGGCGGGATCTGGCCCGGAAACAGCTTTTCCCAAAGCCCAGCGAGTCGCGCAGGCGCAGTCTCTAGCTTCATCCTGGCCACAACTTCAGGTGTTGCGACCATGACGGCATTAGGAAACCGCTCTAGAATGGGTGCGCCGCCAAAGAAATGGTCGCCGTGGGCGTGCGTAACATAGATATGGGTGATGTTCTTGCCGCTTTCGACAACCCAATCCAGGAGCTCGTTGGAAGCTTGCGAGGTCAACTGGGCGTCAACTAATACAGCATCTTGATCGCCATATATCAGGGTGGAGGAAGTAGGAACCCATCTAAGGTGGTCGTGGCCGGCGGGCCCTGAGCGAGTGGCCGAGTCGCGTTTGCTGAAAAATACACTGTACTGTAAAACCATTTTGAGAGGGGATGGTTTGGCTGGGACTCGTGAGACTGGAGTAGCAGCTCCTTGACGAGAAATATTTATAAGAAAATGTTTAATATTCCTGTCCACCGCTGATTAATAGGTTTTACCACGACATATTTGTTATATAGTAATCAGGTCCGATCTCCGAAAACTCCTTCCAGAAGAAGTGGATAAGCGGTATGGCACGAACCTCGGTGGCCCACAACTTTAAAGTTCAACTAAGTGTAGCGGGATAATAATGAGACCGTTTGGATATCCTAGCACTAACATAATATTATAAGTCTATAGTATAAATTTTTCCTTATTTTCAGAGTTCAAGTGGTATATGTTCCTTTTGTAATATCAGTCTTTGTTCGACTAGTACACACACAAAATGCCTCGACACTCTAGCTCGGTTGATGGTGCCGAACTGTTTTATCGCCATTATGCTCCAGAAGGCAGAGCCCCAGTAATCCAATCCACGAAGAGCCTAACTCTGGTTCTTCTTCACCAATGGCCTCTCTCATCTCGCATGTACGACTCGATCCTACTGTCACTTTGTGAGACTCATGGATATCGTGTCATTGCCCCCGATCGGCGGGGTTTTGGCAAGAGTGACTGGTCTGGACAAGACCCTACAGTTCCCATTAGCTACAAGGAGCTTGGACAAGACTTGTCGGGCCTGTTGGAGAGAATCCAGCCCGGGCCTTTTGTGTTTGTTGCCACCAGCATGAGCACGGGTGAAGCGCTTATGGCATACCTCAATAGCTCATATGTACAGGAAAACTGTCAGGTCAGTTAAATCACGGGCTATCTGACGAAGTCAAGCGCTAACAATGTCTCAGGGTATGGTATGGATAAGCACGTGTCTACCATATCCTACAGCCTCGCCCCAAAATCCGAAAGCTATGCCACAGAGCGCATGGGATGCTACCGTCACGGCTCTGAGACAAGATAGGCCCAACTTCATTGCCAACGGCTTCAAGGGGCCCTTTGGAGACTCAAATTCTGGTGCAGTCACAGAGAAACAGGTTGCGTTCTTCGAAAACATCTTTTTCGAAGCTGATCCCTTTGCCATTGAACGCTGCCTACAGATTTACTCTAGCGAAGACCTATCTGAGCATCTCAAAAGATTTGGGCAAATTTTCCAAAAGCCTTTCCTTCTTATCCATGGCGGCGGCGATAAGGCAGTGCCTGCTGAAGTGAGCGCAGAACGTGTTCAGGAGTCTGTCCCTGGAGCCAAACTGACTTTATATGAAGGAGGAGGACATGGTAAGTTTCCAAATCTCGGCGCTCAGTAATGCAAAGCTGACCTAAACTCCTTAGTTCTCGTCCTTGCGCATTCTGATCGCCTCTTGGAAGACATAGTAGAATTTACAGAAGGTCTTGCGTGATGCAACTGATATTTAGTGGAGGTACTCTTAGTAATTTCTATAGTACGTTATGAGGAAACTAGACGGAGTGAAATACACGAAGCATGCAAAAGTAATCTTGTGTCGTAGAGTAAACTCCATGGCCAAATGGGCACTGAAAGCTTTCAAGCGAACAACGGCGTGGTGTTAGGTGATAAAACTACCATAGAATCTCTATACCTGAGGCAAGTCCTTATCATCGTGCAAGACATTCTCTGTCTTAAAAACAACAGCATCCTTGGGTAGATGAGGCGAAAGAAGGGCCGTGTCCCAGTAGAGCCAGACCTCCTTAAAATGCAGCCCCTCCTGAGTCTCGTCGCTTCCACTCTTTCCGATAATAGCAATCATTGTGATAGGAATACTAACAGTTGGCGTGCTTTCTTTGTTTCCCCGCAGCCAAAGGTTCCGAACATTCTGGGTGTATATCTGGCTAGTCCCATCATCACGCTCAATCTCCACAAAATGGATCCAGTCGTGCTCGATGCGCTCAAACACGTTGAAGAGCTTCTTCATCCACGCCCACATTTCGTCTCCTCCGTGATAGACGGCGTTATTCTGGTTGTGGAAGATCACATCCTTGGAGTAGAACTTAAGACCAGAGCCGCTGTCGTAGCCCCTTGAATCAACGGCATTGACATATTCCTTGAAGAACTTCTGCGTCGGTGACTGCGGGCCGTCCTTCTCCCATTGTGCGCCGGAGACGTGACTAACGATACGAGGCATTGTGTATGACTAGAAGGATACGTGAAGAAAGGGCCAGAGAAGTAAAGGTATGGAAGTAGTAAATGGATCTTGAACAAATGGAGATACTTTAGTCGTTTTGCGTTCCCGGCCAGGAACCAAATCAACACCAAATAAATGAACTCATGATTGTTTATATCTTGGGATGGTCATGAGACTCACGGAAGTGCCGAGGTCCATGATCATCCGTCTTATCCGGGCGATCAAGGCTAATTCAAGTGCCGTAAATGCACCATCACATCATAGTCGGGAGAATTATCAACAATCCCCGGATGACTAAACCTGGTTTGCGGTAGCATTGACGTCCTTGTCTAGAAACTTAGGACTAAGCAACCCCGATTGAGCTTAGATGTGCGGTCCTTCATCAGGGAGCCTGGCATAGTCTGTCATTCTAACTGATCGACATGCTGGCTGCTGGTCTTGGTGTGGGGAGCAGAGTGGGCTATCCGAAGAGATCTACATACGAGCCGCGGCACCCCCACTCCTCTACAGTAAATTAAATGCTCCGTAGCAAGTGCCGGTAGTAAGGGCTGATAAATTCACAAAGCTGTCGTGGCACATGAGCCCGACACGGCCTGCTTGACAAGTCCCATCCCGGGCCTCCATTCAAGAAGCTCTACATAGTATTAATCTTCTAAAGCTATGTTCTTTAACTTTATCAGGACCCCCAAGATAGAAATATAGCTCAGAGAAATTTACCTATGGAAAAGTCAGCCAATAATTTACATCTACGTAATAAACTGGCACGTCGTTTCAATTCCTTCTTCATACACTCTTGACATACCTGCCGCGCCTAAACTCAAGGATGGGCCTCCCACGTCAAGACATTGAGTTTCGAGCATGCGATGGCATCACACTGCGTGGCTGGCTGTACCCCCAGGCAGAGACCTCGCCATGCATCATTATGACCCACGGTGTTAGTATACAGCCTCCGCTCTTTTACTGTCTCTTTGGTTATAATATCTAACAAGTAATATTTATTCATCCAGCTTGGTGGAACCCGCCACTTCCTGCTTCCGAATTTTGCGTCAGCTTTCCACGATGCAGGGTATATAGTACTGTTATATGACAACCGTAATTGGGGAGATAGCGATGGTCTGCCTCGGCAGGAGTCCAATCCTCCGTTACAGCAAGCAGACTATTACGACGCATTCAACTTTGCATCAACTATTCCTTGCGTCGACCAGGACAAGATTGTGTACTGGGGCAGCAGCTTCTCAGGTGGAAATGTTATCTACGCTGCGGCAATCGATAAGAGGATCAAAGCTGCTATAGTCCAGTGCCCTGCTGTTTCAGGCGAGGTCAGGTCACTCGCGTTCAAAGATCGTATCCCAACTTTGCTAGAAGACCGGCGTCAGATTACCTCTGGATTAGACCCACCAACCGTGCCGCTGATTGCCGTTGATCGAGAGTCTTCGGATCCAACTACGACAAACGCCATGTTCCCAACCAAGGATGCATACGACATACTGACTCTTCAAAAGACATGTGGAAGTCGCTGGGAGAACTACATCACTTCGCAGACACAACTGCACATGCTCAGCTTTGAGGCTCAGTCTATGATTCATAGAGTCTCCCCTACACCACTTTTGTTTGTTGTTCCCGGTAACGATGTCTTGGTACGAACGGCATCACAAATGGATGCGTTCAACAAGGCGCGGGAACCTAAACAACTACTATACCTGGACGGCTGCGGACATTTTGATCTTTATACGGGAGACTATTTTGAGGAAAACATTAAGGTGCAAATAGACTTTCTTAACCGTTATGTTAAGTGATAGAAATTTAGCTCCTGATAGACTTAGAATTACCTTTAGTAAATCTGCGCTTATACCAGGAAGGAAGCCATCAAGATAAACGTGGTTGAATAAGCTATCTGCGACAAGCCTCAACTGCAAATCGCAGATCTGGCTCACAACTTGATTAAATGTTTCAGTCAGTGAATGTTCCATTTGGCTGCCCTCATGCTAACTTGGAGGATTACCGTGTTTCAAAAACAGGCCCCCTTAGACCTGAAGCGTCATGCCTGTCACATAAGAATTCTTCACCAGTGACAGGTAGGCCTCTACCATATCCTCTGGCGTTCCGACAGTACCAAAGAGAGATAATCCTCTTAGCACGTCGCGATCCACCTCATCCTGGCTACATTTTTGCCTGCCTGCTGAAAGCCCCTATCTCCTGTCTGAGGGCAAGATCTGTAAGAATCTCCTCGCTGCCGCCACCAACTACCTGTGAGATGTTAGCTGCTCCGCACTCATTATCCATTCTCGAGATGAAGAAGCAAAGGCACTTACTAGCATCCGAAGGTCACGGCTGATTTGCTCTACTGTCGCTCCTCGGCCGCCCTTCTGATAGCCGGCGCCCCCAAAGATTTGCTGTGCTTCTCTGCATGCCAATTCCACCATCTGCCCGCCCTGGATCTTGGCCAGGGCTATCTGACTTGCAATGCTTGGTTCCTGCCATCCCTCACTAGATGAATTCACCTGGAAAGCGATCTGCTCAAGCCAAGCCCAGTGAGCCTCGACGCGGTGTGCAACTTCAGCGAGTTTGCGCCGTATGACTTGATTCTCAATCAACTTCTTCCCAAAGGTCTTACGCTCCATCGCATATGAGAACGACATGGCAAGACAGGTACGGCTCTTTCGATTACACCCAACTGCAAGCGCATATCGTTCCCTGTTGAAGTTCTTCATGATGATTCCAAAACCCTCGTTGTCTGGACCGATCCGATTCTCAACCGGCACTTTGACATTTTCGAGATCCACAAAACTAGACCCTCCGGCGTTCTGTCCACTATTGAAGATCTTTGTCACAGACACGCCGGGGCTATCGAGCGGGATCTCGAGAACGGTAATACCTTTGGCACCTGGACCGCCAGTTCGTACAGCAGTAGTCATATGGGTTGCCCATTGAGCACCCGTAATCCACTTCTTGGCGCCGTTCACAACGTAGAACTTGCCGTCTGGAGACTTTTCAGCTGTGGTTTGGATGTTGGCCACGTCTGAACCACCACCGGGCTCCGTGATACCTAGGCAGAAATTGACACTTCCCGAAAATAGTCCTGGAAACCAACGAGACTTTTGTTCCTGAGTTCCATAATAAAGTACCGGTGGTAGGCCGATCGTAGACGCGCCGCCGAGGGCAATAGAAACTCCGCCTTCAACACGAGACATTTCGTCGGTTGAAATGAGAAAATGAAAGGCGTCCAATTCACCTTGGGGGATTCCTGCTAGATCGGGGACATTTTTAGGTCGGAACTCTTCTGGTACGTCCTCAAAAGGAATTCCAGATTTGCAGTAGCTCAGTGCCGCTGATCGTGGAACGTCGCCTTTCTCTTCCCATTCCAAGGCATATGGAAGAATATGTTCATCGACATATTTGCGAATATTATCCCTCAATTTCCAGTGCGATGCGTTGAGGTAGACCGAGTTGCCAGTCCGATACCATGCAGGTTCGCTCCATGGCACATTTGGTGGTAAATATAACTTGGGATCTGGTGGCATTCTGAAGATTCAGGTCGCCAGCGCTTTGTAGTCTGGATAGTAATTCCTTAATTTCAGTAAGCGTATGGCGGTAACACTTGTGAAGAAATTATCGATCTGCAGAAAGTAGCCTTTGTCGATCTCGTCGAACCTACTTTCGCTCATATATACCCCTACCTCGAACGTGCATAGAGATTGGTAGAGAGCTTTCTGGGCAAACAAGGATTTCACATCCGAGGTGAAGAAGATCGGGACCAATTTGCACCGCTGACAGCCTCGGAAGAGTCAGTAAGACGTAGCAGAATAACAATCCAAGCATGGCTCAACCCATTACGGCGAGCAGAGGATCATGTGTTAGTCAGTACCCACCGAGAATGCCGAGCAAAGCTAGTCCACAACGGTTCTAATCAATTGCGGGGTTGTTGTCTAACATACTCTAAGGAGCTTAGTATGGTAGATCATCTATCTTGAGCCTCGGCTGAGCCTGAAGATGAAATGTATGGCACAATTCACGTACTGTAGGTACCACTCTTTGTCAGTATTACCTACGTAAACTACACTGTTGGAGATGGAGATTGAGTATCTAAGCATGAAAGCCATAATGAGATTTATGTTCACTTATCGGCGTCTAGACTACCCTCATCCAATCCCCCCTCTTCTGCCCGTTCTCCAAATTGTTCGATATCTTTCTCAATCCAGATTATCGGCGTCATCGATCCACAGAAACTTCATAACCAAGAAGCATAATATTATAAACCATACACTATAGTTTATTATATTAAGTATACTTACCAAGCATTTATATATGTATTTTAAAATTTAAAGTACCACATAAGAATATGAGGTAATGCTTTATATCTTATACAGTATACCATACCCTATATCTAAAAACTACATAAAAGCGCGACTCGGCTCCACATCTTGTGTCGTACTTACGATAAGATAAGGTGGTCCGTACCCCGTAAGCATCCTCACCATTGATAGCTAGGGCTTCTCCCTAGCCAACCTTCTAAACAATGAACTGGCGAGAGCCCTTGGTAGTAAACGTTGATCAATTGATGCGCTGCATATTCAAGTCGCTCGTACTGACTGTCGCAAAGCGACTAATGGGAGAATTGTCACCTGTGGAGGAGGGCAATTGATGGAACTGCTTCTGCTGCAAATACAGAGAGGGCTCTTCCAGGATTCGCGCCGCCAAAGCGGAGCGCTCAGCACTGACCAATTCTGTGACGTGCGTTCGTGGACTCGTGTTATACTCGCGTTTAATTAGTCCCCAGGCATCGCTCCTATCCCTACGATCGATGCTGCCTTTGCCTTTTGACAAGCTGTCGTCTCTTGACCTCCACGGACGACACTTGCCACAAATGATCACCGTCGAAGGACTTCATTCTTGCCGCGCCTACCCCAACGCTCCAAGTCGCGACCTGACTGCCCCCGCATCTCTTGGAGGGGTTGGGCGCCTGGCTCTGCTTAAGAGTTGGTCTGCCGTGAGATTGGGATGCTTCCTCTTCAGGCGTGTCAGTATTCATGCTGCTAAGTTCTGTCTGCTGATTTAAGCTCTCAGCCACAAGCCGCAACTGCAAACAACACATCTGTATTCATGTTGCAGTCAGAGCTCAGAGAGGAGTTCTGTGGTTCGTCGCCAAGAATAAGGTACAGCTGGCCATCAAGCAAAAGCTCTCAGGTGCTGCCAACCTTGTGCAACCGCGTAATGGGAGTTTCGACGATCATTCTTATTTTGGAATAGATTTCAAGTTATTTTCGATCGTGTCAATCTTGAGCCCCAAAGAGCGGTTCACTTCTCTCAAGACAGGCAACGTCGACGCGGTCATCGATAGCGAGCCACAGCTCTTAGTCTCATTGAAGCGAAGAGGCGAAGGCTTTGACTTTCTTCCTTCAAGAAGCTAGCATCAGCGACGCGAAAATGGGCATAGCCTCAACAAAGATAAGTCTCTTGATAAAAAACAGAATAATATGCTTTTATGATAACTCAATCAATAACCTTATTAGCAGCAGCTGGGGTATAAGAAGCCGCCTTACTCCCTCATTCTAGATGTTTCCTACCAGTTAGTGCTTCCTCTCTACACGAACTGTATCGCTGTAACTAACATTTGTCCCGAAATGCTCTCATTCTCTTGTTCCGACCTAGAGCCACGGGGTCCCTAAATGTTCCCAGAGGAAGAACGAGATCTCCAGGCTCGAAAGGCAGCTGACGCCATCACACGCACCGCTGAAGACCTTCTCGCTGTTGAGACGATAGAATTTGCACAGCTTCACCTGCAAGTTTGACCTGGTCAAAAAGGAATCGAATAATTTACTGAGAAATTATCATCTAGTGTCCCTTCGCTCTTTAGTGCCCTCTCAATCCATACACTAGCCATCGGTCAAAAGAACACAATACAGCGGCAATTAGCAGAAAACAAGTCACGACAATGCATATTGGCGTTAACAGAGCTAGCTAAAACTCGGCCAGTTGTTATGTGGGTGGTAAAGTCGTTTTCAAATCTTGTGCGGCGATTACTTAGCCGAAGATCTCTTATGCATCAAGAACCCCGACAAATACCAGCTGAATACAGGACTGAAAATGATGGTAGCTCAGCAATCTATCGCCAACCCAGCATTCCAACTGGAGACCCTCTCCTTATCACTGGACCTCACGTGGAGCCTGGCCCTGATAAGCCAGCCCCAGATGGTGACGTCTCTATAACAGCGGACGAAGTCTTTGGCAGCTTGCCGGACGGCGCGGGCTCAACTCAACACTTCCAATCTCACACGTATCCTGACTACTTCTCTGGAGCTATCGACCAATCTGAGCATGATTCAGCCTGGTATGGCTGCCTTGAAGACATCCTTGATTTAGAGCTGTTACAAAAGAACTCGGTATGAGTACCTAATAGAAGTTAATATAATAGAGGTAAGGGCGTATCTATTTATTAGATTCTAAGATCTCTACACACCAAAGTGAATATAGGGAACCCAAAGCGGATACTGCAACTCTATGTCATCACAAGCCACCACGTCTCTCACAACATCTGCCTCTCTAGGCACATTCTCACCGTAGCCCAACCCTTGTACCCAGCTATCTCGAAGCTGCCTCATTGCAAAGTGAAGCCCATGGCTTATGGCATCATCATTTATACCTGTCTTACGCAGATTGCCGTAGAAAAGCTGTGCCATAGTAACGCATAGTTTATCGTTCACTTCCCATAAGGTACCGATAACGTGACGGAATCCTGCTAGCTGAAACGCCCGAGTCAGGTGAATACTTTCATCCAGTGACTTCTTATCTCGAACTTGACCAGTTCCGCAAGCTGAGAGATATGCGAGGAATGGCGACTTAGAACTCAAGTTCGTATCAAGTAAACCTGCCACGGTGAGAGGGTCTTCTATCCAGTCTTCAAGTAACAGGTGGCTCAAGAGTGGGCTCTTCTCATCCGTATTGCCGTGTCCCGCAAAATGGAGTATCATGGAGCTTTCGATAGCTAATAAGACATCCCTTCTCCGAGCATTGGGTTTAGTCCACGGCAGCCCCATTTTGTCACAGATTCCCTGCACTGCGAGTATTTCACTATTTGCATGCCGGAGGGTCGGCTGTCCTGGCGTATCCTGCATTGAAACAAGCACAACTTCGCGAGGCCCTCTCATTTGCATCGGAGGATCTGGTTTCCGACGACTATTTATAACAGCCTTGATGGATGACGCGTACGAAGACACCACTCTATCAAGGACCGCACTGGAATTGCACTCGCAATGCCTTCCAGCTGTGTGAATGGGAAAGCCGGCAAGCAGTCCAGTTGGTATCCACCAAATATGTGGCCATGAATCAGTAGCAGGAATCTTGTAGTAGCCCAAAACGTCCAGAACTGGTGAAGCAGCGACATCCCAAAGCCATTCTAGCGTTTCGACAGATCGAACATGCGGAGCTTGAGCAAGTATCTTCTTTAGAGAAAGCTGCGGAAGTTGGACTACCCGTAGGCCTGCTTTCTCCACTATCAAGGCATCACATCGATGTCGACTGACGTTGAGGATGACGATAGGACCCCGCGCCGCCGCAGCTCGTAGCTCAGCCTCTGACGGCGGAAGAAGAAGTCCTCGAACCCGGCACAACTGCGTATCTCTCCAAGGAGTATTGGCATCCTGGTAACAGCCTTGTGTCGCTGGTCACTCTTGGTGGAGGTTTCTATCGCTTCCGCGTCAGCCTCTCCTGCTGATAAAGGTGCATCAAGTTGATAACGAAGAGTCACAAAAGAGTGAGCCAAGTCAGGGTGCTTCTTTTCCAACTCAGAGATGTCAACTCGCAAATCTTGTAGAGAACTCGCCAGTACCCCACGTCCTGTCTCTAGAAGACGAATTGCCGAGAGTGTGCCCTTGCCAGCCAGCAAGGCAATGGCTGCCGCATCCGAGGCAAGTCCTGCTATTTCTGCCAAAAGGTGCTGTTTGTCCTTGTTTTCAAGCGAGGGAGGACTCAGCAAAGGAGCCAACTGAATAGTTGCCTCAGCGACTAGATATGCCTCTTGCCCCCCTCCTTGAGAAACATCCATAAACGACAACAGCGTCCTACCAGCTTTTATTCGGATACTGATGGGGGCCGCATTATGATGCAAAGCAGTTCTGAAGCACTGGACGGCCTCTTCGAGATCTGAAACCACCTTCGTGCGTGAATATTGCGTGCGGAGTTGATTCCCAAGAACATGCAATCGTCTGGCTATGTTGGGATCGTCGTTTGGTGTTCCATCGATTGCAGTACGGCATGCGCAGGTCGCTTGCTCCAGATCCTCCATGGCTTTCGTATGCAAATATTTAGATCGAAGCTTAACAGCGAGATTGAAGAACAGCCCTGCTCGACGAGAGGGTTCTTTCGTGGCTTCTACGGCTTCTTTATTCATCCTGATAGACTCAGATAGGTCGTCGAGGTTTCTTGATCGTAGATACCTATTCCGTAGTCGTATACCGAGAACCTCCAGTGCTATAGCTCTACTAGGATGGTCGTCCGCCATGCCTTCAATGGCCTGCTGGGCCACGCTGATAGATTCATCGAAGTCGGCTGTTTCCTTGGTGCGTGCGTATTTCAAGCCCAGCCGAATGCTTAGATTAACCAACAGATCGCACCTCTGTTTATGCTCCACTGGAGTGACTGCGATAGCCTTGCGGGTGGCACTGATAGCCTCTTCCAGGTCCTTCATGGATCCAATTCGAGTGTATCTGTTCCTCAGGTGGACGCTGAGGGTGATGTACTTTGCAGTCAGTGTGGGATTACCTTCAGGGGTGACCTTTATCGACTCTCGAGCTATATTGATAGCTTCCTCTAGATCTTCAATTGCCCCTTTGCGTAGATAACGCGCTCCTAGCTGAGAAGCAAGACTGGCTAACCTGTCGCCCTTTTCTGCGCCTGGGAGATTATGCGGCGTAGCTTTGATAGCTTCTCGAGCTGTGTGAACCGACTCCTCAAGAGCACCTAGATCTGTGCCTGAATCATATTTGACTCTCAGCGATAAGGCCAAGCTGTGGTATCTTTGACCAAGGAGCCTGTCGCCCTGTGCTGTGAGTCTAATAGACTGCCTAATCGCATCGAGAGAATCGACTAGGTCCTTCATGTCTCCAATTCGCTTATATCGAAAACCAAGCTGGATGCTGAGATTGTGAAGCCTTCCAGGAAGCCCTTCATCGTCTTGTTGGGTGGCTTCAACTGCTCGCCTTGCCGTGGCAACAGCCGCTTGAACATCTGTCACTTGTCCGGTAAACGAATATTTGTCACCTAACGCGAGCGCGAGGTCATGCAACCTCCCTGGAAGAATCTGGGAGTCCCCAGGAGTCAAGTAAACAGACCGTGTCATTAGGGCAACAGCTTCGTCGATGTCCGACAGTTCTCCGATATGTAGAAATCTCTTACTGGACTGAGAGCCAAGGCTGTGTGACTGGTCTGCAAAGTCCGTGTAATTTTGTGACATAATTGCTATAGTCTTCTGTGTCAAGACAAGAGATCTTCTAAGATGCTGCATATTCTGAGTTTGTGCAAACCTCTCGGCCATCTGAGTGCTAAGGTTGCCGAGCCTTCCTATGTAGTCTGGGCGATCGGGAGGGGTGCCGTCAACAGCACTTGGAGCAGCTAACATATTTTCCTCCAGGGCTGCAACATCTCTGGTATGAAACAAGACTTCGTCTTGATCAATCGTCATGTTTTTTAGGATGGCGGGTTGATTCATGCCGTTTTCCGAGGAAGCCTTACTAGAGCTTCGTCAAGGTCTGCCAATACTCGTGCTTGCGACTCCTTTATCTATATTAATAACCCAGACAGCTTGGATAGATATCATAAATGGCCTGAAGACTTACTATCTAGCGTTTTTCTTCATCTCGGCAATAGCTGTTTTATACTATAATAAATAATAAGTGGGAAATATGTTAAAGACAACCCCGCATGGCTGAGGCGGCTGAAAATCGGGCAGCTCCTTTATCAACTCATAGAATCCAGTAGCGACTATACATTCACACTAGGCTTATCTTGGCCCGCCTGATTAGTTCGCTCTTGGGTAAGAACGGGAAAGTGGCTATACATAATAAATACGAGCTTCAGTAGGCATTGCTTTATAGATGTATTCTATCCCTGAATCGAAGCGATTATTTTCTATATTTGCAAATACTCTATACTGGGGAAATGGCGACAGGTCATAGCCTTATCCACATTTCTTTGTCTCATCCTTGATCTGCAACCGACCCGCACTACGCCTTTCCCTTGACAAGCCCATGTGCCTAAGCCCATTACAATCTCCCACAATATTGTAAAACTCCGATCACATCTTCCACAGAATGTCTTCTTCCACGGTAAATCCAGTTGTCTTTGAGTCCTACCCCGACCGGGGTTTTAAGGCGTATAGCGTCGTTTTGGGGGCATGGCTGGCTCTGTTTCCCGCTTCGGGGCTCCTCAACTCGACTGGTATCTTCCAAGCGTGGCTGCTCGTCAATCAGCTCGAGAAATATTCAGAGCCCCAAATCGCGTGGATATTCAGCACTTTCGCTTTTCTTTTCTTCTTTGGGGGCATTCAGGCAGGTACGCTCATCGCCTAAAGCATCCGAGTGACACAGAACCGTATCTTACATTTCTGAAGGTCCAATATTTGATAGGTATGGCCTCAAATACTTGTTCCCTACTGGGGCATGTGGTTTGGTCGTCTCGCTTATATGTACGAGCTTCTGTACAAGTAAGAAAGTCCCAATGCGAATAAGACAAGCCGAGTCCTTTGCTAATCTCATTCGATGAGAAGAATATTACCAGTTTATGCTTGCCTTTGGGTGTCTTGGAGGTCTCTCCTCTTCAATCATATGGACTACCAGTATCGCCACCCTTGGACAGTGGTTTATGCAAAATCGTGGACTGGCGACTGGCCTCGCAACAACTGCTGGTGGCATTGGAGGCTTATGCTATCCCCTTGCCTTTTCGCATCTCTCACGCCGCATCGGATTTCCCTGGACAATGCGATGCTTTGCGCTCATTACCCTCCTGTGTTTCTTAGCCAGCCTGCCCCTACTCAAGACACGGCTCCCGGCTAATCCGACCTCGCGGCTTGTTCTCGACTGGAAGGGCTTCAAAGACACTAGGTTCACACTTACAATGATGGCAATATTTATTTTGGACTGGGCTGTTTTGGTGCCCCCAGCATACATCACCACATACACCTCTTTCCACGAGCTTCATGACCTCTCTCCTAACATACTAGCGATTCTGAACTCGGCATCTACCTTGGGACGTTGTCTTCCTGGGATTGTTGCCGATAAGCTTGGCCGATTTAATGTCATGATCATTTGCGCAACTCTCTCCACCTTGTCAATCTTTTGTTTATGGCTTCATGCGAGGTCCAACGCTACTATTATCATTTCTTTCGCTGTGACCTACGGCTTTTTCAGTGGCACTGCTTTCAGCTTGACCCCAGTATGTGTAGCTCAGCTCTGCAAAACAGAGGAATATGCCACAAGGTATGGCACGGCCTATGGCGTAGTAAGCTTTGCCACACTGGCTGGAGTACCCATCTCAGGGTTCATCCTAGGCACAAGTGATGGGAACCACTACACTGCCTTAGTTCTGTTCTGTGGCGCAGCGTATGCAGTCTCGGCTCTTCTTTTCATCTTTGCCAAGGGTATTAGTCAGGATTGGAGGCTCTTGTCTATATTCTAGTTCTTATTGACAGCTACCCGCTCAGACTGTCCTGTTAGGGATGCGATCTCGGAGCCGCGAAGTGTCATAATACTGCCAGTTTAAGCCTAGAATACTCAAATTCATAGACTACTAAAACTAGGTCATGCTCATGATAGTATCAACACAGACAGCTCGCCAGGTTTCTTTATATTCTCAACAGAAAGCTAGGACATAAAACATAAATAACAATTGTCCCTTGCCCGTCTCAAGCATCAGGTTTCTTTCCATAGATAGAACATCTGACAATAGTTAGTTCCTGACAATTGCTTCTATTGAGGACACTCACATGGGATTATAAGCATGAACGCTCGGATTATTCAGATCCTTCCGCACATCAACAAGGAACGTAATAACCTCTTCCCGCGACCATCCGTGAGCCCTCGAAAATGACGCCATGGTCAACGACTCCAAAGCGTTCGAAGCGTTGTAATTATTCCATGTTCCCAACTCTTTATACTTCTTATCCCGAGGCCACGGATTGGTGGGCCACTTAAATCTTTTGTCGACTATATCGACAAAGCCGACTTCTTGCATAATAGCCTTTATCTCGTCGAATTCGATGGAGGTACTTCCAAGCTTAGTAAAAGCTTCCCCGAGAAGGCTACACCATCTGGAGAGGGCGTGATCCGGGGTAAGAGTGCCGTCCTCGGAGAGAATAATACCTCCAGTTTCTTGAATCTCCACATAGCCACCAGGCTTAAGATTGCTACACAGGTCAGTATCATCGGTGAGAGTGGAAGTTGAAGACATGCTTGAAGATCTTGCGGATATAGTCCTCCCAGCTCTTGATACTAAATACCATCATTCTGCTATGGATATAGTCGAATGTCTGGCTGTATTCCCAATCTTCTTCAATGTCGTCAATAATAAAACGAAGGTTTGGCGGAACACTGGAGATGTTAGCGGGAAAAGTACAGGATAACCCTGGGTTTACTCACAAAGCTGGTTGAATTGGTGAGAGATCAACCCCAATGACCTATGCAGTTAGTAGAGACTCTCGTGGGACTTAGAGGATAGGGCATCTACCTCAGCTTCTGGATGCTCATCTGCGTAGTCAATGGCCCATATCCCGGTTCCCGTTCCTATGTCAAGTACGTGTGCAATCTTTGCGCCTGAGTCATTGGGCGGAGCAAGACCAAGTTTGTCTCCGAATGTTAGGAGGAAAAGGTTATGCTGAAGGTCTGGTCTGTCAGTATCATGCTTGAACCTAGTCGTGCTAGTATACCTAGACGCTCATTCTCGATCTGGTCATTCGGGAGATGATATTCTAGAAAGGCTGTTAAAACTTCAAAGTCGGCAGTGAATGGTGATAATGCTTCTTACTTCCGTCTCTGTAGCCGTGGTAAGTTCTACCGTTCTCATGGCGATAGTTCAAAATGGAGCTTGAGATGCTCGTTGTTGATGAGGTGGCATCCTATCACTTGTCAGCCAAGTCTCTTCGTATAGATCAGTGAGAAGCGCACTGTCCCAATTGACGAGTCGGCATCATCGGTGATCTAGGACTGTTCAGCAGGAGACTTCTGTGGATTGAGACATGTATAACCTGCTCATCTGGATGAAGAACGTGGTCTGCGTCTACAGTCGACATACTGGTGGTGATGGCCTCAAAAGCGCTCAATGAGGGGGTGACTGAAGATGGAGGAATCCGCAGGTTAAAATGGCTGATGGTTGCGGAGGCAGCATGCACACTCTGTTAAGCGAATTTTCGAGGCTAAATATGAGTGGCTCTGTCGATTTGACAGTAACCAACATGCAGATGCGTACGTGGCTACGACATGGGTCAGTGATCTGATATGGTCTGCTCAATACTGCCCCTCATCTCGGCTTCCGGGGGGTAATCGATCTGCCGCCTCGCTTCAAGGATCTATTCAGGATCTTATCGACTACATAAAAGAAAAATGGTCTTCCATGATTGGCATTGCTGATTGAGAGCTGAAATCAGCAGGCAGAACTGAGAAGAAACCCACACTAATCCCAAACTCGAGATGGAATGAACTGTAGGGTACGTGGCCGTGAGTGGCTCTCTGCGCAAAAGGGTCCGCATGTAATTTTGAACCAAGATACCTAAGCAATAGTAAACTCACTACTGCTACCCGTAAACGCATTAATCTTACCCGTAATAGGAGTCTTGCTATCACCATAATAGCTCAACCTGTACGTCCCAGCACTGATATCCTTGGCATCCTGCCATCCCGTCTCCCAGGTAATAGCAACCTCACTAGACCCAAGCAACCCATCAAGCCTCGTCCACTCAAACACAAGATCCCAATCTTCGTCAGTCCGAACCTGAACCCACTTCGAGCCGTCCTTCTTCTCAACTGCCGCATAAGTATCCTCAAGGTGAAGGTTGTTGCGAGGGTTGGCTCCCACAAAAGTAGCAGTGATGGTATCGCCAACTGCATACTTTGACTTGCCAACGTCTTCGATGATATCGCCGAATTTTGTGCCGATCTTGGGATTATCCCAAACTACGCCTGTGGTGAGAGAGATGGAGTTGTCTCGATTGTCAGGTGCAGATGGACCAGTCGGTGGCTTTGAGGCGCCCTTTTCCTGGAGGAGGTATCCGAGATAGCTCGTAGTAAGGTTGATGTAGGCGTCCAGACTATGCCTGCCGTGGACAGTTGAGCCACCTTCGTAGCGCTGTACATCATACTCTTCAGGCGTGGTGCAGTAATGCGCGTATGTATTACCAGGCCCACCAGCGACAACAATTGGATCACCTTCAACACCACCTCTATCCTCTATCTCATCACTGATACTCTTGCGCCAACGTCGCGAAGACATCGTCGTAAGTTCAGGTGCTGAAACAATGATGAAGAAATTACCGACACGAAGCATCTGGATATCGACGATATTGGGAGCCCAAGCATAAGGCAGTGTAATCTCACCAGCATCAATGAGAATCGGCTTGGGTGACTGACACGCGACTTGCTCCTTGGTAGGGTTGCGCAAAAACTTTGATACAAGAGCCCAGAAAGGACTAGCATCAGGTTCACCTGAATCACCCTGCTTGAAGTCGAAATATCCAGGGCCGTCGGTAGTTCCAGCGGCAAACGAGTATCCAAAGGCTGCTGCACATGTCTTGGCTGATGTGCCATTAGGAAGTTGAAAGGCGAAGTCGGAAAAGTCCTGGAAGGCGTGATATCCGAGAACACTCTTTCCAGTAACGGGAACACCATCTCCGTCTTGCATCTGACCATATAGTTTATCCGCCTGCTTGAAGACGCGACGACCGATTTCCCAGCATGACTTGGTGCCTCCGTCATTCAAGCCCCAGAAAGGTCCTCTTCCATGACAAGTTTCAATTTTGCCACCACAAGTTGCATCCTTAAAGTCACACTGCTGTCCTGAACCATCTTCACACCAGGCTCCTTCTACATTTGGGGTAGTGTCTGCGACAGCCGCTTGAGAGAATCCAGCCACAAAGTCATCAGTCGCTCCATTAGTTCCACGTACAGCTTGCTCCAACAGATATGCACTAACGCCCTTATTATCGCCAGCAACAAGGGTATTGTTCATGTAAAGACTTGTACCATGAACCGAGAACCAAGTCAAGACACCAGTGACTTTATGGTCTGAGTCGCGAGTGAATTTGAGCATGGTCAATTCCTTGTCGACCTCATCCTGGTACTTATCACGCTCAGACTTTGGATTGGCCTGATACGCATAAAGACTTCGGTTGATGTTGACGTCTTCGATGCGAATCTTGCCTACGCTGAGACGGCCCTTGGCAAGGTTCTCGTGTGCCCGCTTGACGGACAGAACTGCACCGTCAACAATGGCCTGGTAAGCCTGCTTATTGAATCCTAGAGCGGAGATTTGGGGCATGAGGTAGTTATTCCAACCTGCTGGTCCAGCGTGTGAATGTGTTCCGGTGACAGCGACATTATCAGTCGTGTAGACGGAATACTCTGATCCAAGAGCCGCAATGCCTTCCAGAATACCTCTGCGAATAGCAGTATCGCCAGACTGGGTATCCAACACCAAGTACACAAATCGCTCTTCGGGCTCATCTGGATTGCCAACGATGAAAGCGCGAGAGTAGAGTCGCTGACGCAAGCCTGTTCCTATCTGCCCGAGGTCGGCATATCCCATGAGATTAAGCTCGACGACAGGACCAGTCACGTCAGCTTTGCCGACGCCGAGCAAATAGACATCGCCAGACTCATCAGCTCGCTTGGAGTTATCGTTGGAAGTATCCTCAGATGAAGGCACGGCGAGGCATGATACTGTCTGGAATAGGAAGGTGGTGAAGCTCAGGTATAACAGGAGCACATATGAAAGATTGCGATAAGTTGCGGTGAACATCATGACCACGATAAAATTGGGTCAACGAATGTTTTGGCTCAGAAAATCATGTTCAAAAAATATGTGATGGCCTCGGGTATTTATAGCATTTGCTCTGAGTTCGGTGGCGGTTTAAAGTGATGCGATAAGTGGCCACACTGAGCGTTGCATACTTTGTGGCTATCACGTTCACAAAGTCAAGAAACTTACACATTTTTAATTATTTTCAGAGCGTTATATATACCAGAACCGAGGTAATTACCAAAACGAGCCAAGAATATGCATCTCTGCCCCTCTGACGATATCTCGCATACGGAAATCCTACCGATTCGAGATATCAGCCATTTAACCGATCGCGTGTGGGTTGCAGTGCATGTTCTCTTTTAAGGAGATAGCCCGGCACAAGGCACTTCACGTGGCAACCATCAGTGCGAGAATCAAGGCACGAGAGACATCCCCGCATCTCCAAGTACCGAATTGTTATGAGATTGTGGTCGAGATAGGAAGCTGGATCTTTTGTTGGGATGGTGGGTGAGTGCTACTATAGGTCACGCGAAGGTTCTTATCAGGAATAGGTTGATAACAGCGCATACATATTGATCTAATCTGGGGATTATCTTTGTGGCAGACTAACTATGCATTCTCGCCTTCTGCTATCCTGCTCATTTCTGCTCGTCCAATTGTTCCGTAGCGCTGTGAGTTGAAAATCCAGCGAATAATTGTCTCTGTAGCTTGAAACATCTCCCGCTGGCTCTCTTCCAGTTCTGGTGCTTGTACCGCGCTCATGTTCGATAGATCAACCGGTCCTTGTTCAAGGCTCATATTAGCCATCTGCGCTTGCATAGCCCATCCATCATCTCGCAGCTGTAAGATATCCTCATGCCGCTTCCTCAGTGCCTCTCCTCGAGCAAGTGCTTCCTCCGGATAGTCCGGAATAGACTCCAATTCATTTATCACACTTCGCATATCCTCCAGCATAGAATCCGGCACCGTCTCGCTCCAACCTTCAATAGCTACTTCATAGCAGCCCAGCGCGAGATTAATCGGCGATCCATCGCCAAAATATCGCTGCGCAGGGCCAAAGTTTTGACGGAATCTGATATTAGGATCAGCGCCGCTACGGAGAAGCTTTCCGACAAGGAAATGATTCTGGAACAAAGCGGCGCGGCATAAAGCGGTGCCAAACTTTGGATGATCAAAGTTTATGCATTCTTTGGTCGCAAAGGGCGAGTTTTCTGAGAGCATGCATTGCACTTGCGCCATGTAGATCTCTGCTTCGACGACGTTCTTACGAGCTGGTGGTGAGGTAGCAAGGATAGTCCATGCGCTTTGTTGTTCGGCAGGATCATCGATGTGATCCACGATAAAGTCAAACTGCTCATTGTGACGTAGAATAGACACTTGATCAGCTGTTGTGTCGCTTGATGTTAGCAGAGATCGGAGGATGGACAGTGATGTCTCTGTTCTTTGCTCAAGTAGCTCCTTGAAGATGGAAATCTTCGGAAGGTCGGGTCCCAATTGATAAGGGCTGCTAATTCGCGCTCCATGCTGGATGAGGAGATTTGCTAGGTCGAGGTATCCATGTAAGATGGCTTCAACAATAGGCGGTCGAGTTCCTGCCGGATGATCCGTAATTGAAACTCCGGACGCTATGAGCTCTTCCGCTATGACAATTCCAGGTGGAGATGAAGCCGGTCTCGCAGCCAGGTCATGAAGTAGAGTCCGTGGCCATTCAGGGTAACTTTCGATCTCACAGCCGTAATCTCTCAACAGTCGGAATACTTTGTCATCGTTAAGTATGATCGCTTCGCGCATGGGTCGATGATCAGGCGAGCCATTTGGATTGTGGCCCAATTTTAGTAACGCTTCCACGATGTCACGATTCCCAAGTCGAATCTGCATGCACAAGGCTTCCCCTGACGATCCATTAGAAGAAGCGGTGCCCAGTAGTTCTCTCTGCTCCTTGAAAATGGAGAGAGTTTCCTCGACATCAGAGCGATATCTCGGGCCGTTTCTGATGAGTCGGCTAAGCAAAGAAAACGTATCTCTGTTGCCAGCCTTTTGCTCTTGAGTCGCCTTCAGAAGAGTAAGATCGTCAAATCCATTAAACAATCCTGAGATTTTGGATTCATCATGATCTTGATACAAGAACAGTCGAAGGAAATTCGGCAGTGCTAGCATGGCGGCAAGCTGGATAGGTGACTTTCCGTCAACTTGGATCAGGGGGTCAGCTCCAAGTGCGATGAGGACTTGAGCGGCATGGATATTCTGGAAGAGAACACATCTCCCGAGAGGTGTCGTCTGGATAGACATAGTTCCCTCCCAGTCGGCGTGCGCTTTAAGGACTTCAGCTCTCATACCACCCGATGCAGCATCGATCAGGCCTCCAGCGTTGAGCAGGCCTCTCGCCATTGGCATCATCTCGTCTTTCTCAAATCTCCAGAGCCAGTGGAGAGGGGTATCTTGACCCAAAGGATGTCCTTTTGGATTGGCGCCGTGTCGAAGTAGAGCTAGAGAAGCCTCCAAATGAGCATTTCGACAAGCACAGACTAACGGTGTTTCTTCGCAGTCTTGGTTTGGGAGATCAATGTTTAGTCTGAACGTGTTGATGAGATGTTCAATTGTATTGGCTTGTCCACGGGCTGCTGCCATGTGCAGAACTCCATGTCCACGGCTGTTGACAAAGATCTTGTCAAAGGGAGTCACTTGCTGAGTATCTTGACTTGTTGTCTGTGACCTCTTCAGTGACTGCTCGTAGAGCTCCCCAAGCTCCTCTTTGAGTTCCTCCTGAAGTTTCTGCACATTGTCGACTTCAAATTCCTTCCTTAAATGTCGAGGCAAGAATGCCAGCGAACCGGGAACACCACTGAAGTAATTGGCAAGCCTCCTTGCGTTCTGATATGTTTCAGTTGCGTTCTGTCTCTGCTCATCACTCAACAGGGGCAAGGCGTCTTCGAGATCTTGACCAGCCTGCCATCCTCCACGAAGAGTAGCCCACTGTAGACTGGACGGAAACACGGCTAACAGCTCAGGTGGTGTTTGTCTCAGGGCCTGGCTCACGCGCCATACACACGATGCAGCGAGATACTCGAACCCGCTTGAGTCATCAGATCCGGTCACTGCGTCGCTCGCCGCTCTCCGAAGCGCTGTGCACGCCTTTCCAGGGTCGAGGGATGTGCCAAACTCAGCAATGTGGCATCTGAAGAGGAACCAAGCTGCAAAGAGCTTATGAAGCTCCACGTCACGGCTATGATCACCAGATTCGGAAATAGCTTGAAGCGCTTCGAGAATATGTTCCTGCTGTTGCCATGACAGGATGTTCTTCAGTTTCTCGGGCTCGAAGACGAAACCTGGGTTTATTGGGGCCTTGACTATGGGCCGAAAGCCGGGACTGTGACAAATATCAGTAGAGGTAGGTCTGCTGGTTTTGGTATCTCTCACGTGTTGTTCTGGGGATCATAAGTAGCCCCAACTGTGCCTAAGAATAGTCCAGCACCATCTGCACTAATTCCATGTTTTCCCTAACAAGATATTAGTCCAGCCTCTGGTATATCCGCCGCCTCATGTCCCAGGCTGGGAAGAGGAAGTTGCCTGAGGGAAGGTCACTCACTGGAGGTTCGTTATCTTCAACTTCCTTCCACTTGCGATTCATTTGGTCGACATTACTGAGGTAATCGTCGATCTCGGTAAGCCTAGTGGAACACACATCGTTAGTATCATCATGGTAGTAATGTCAATAGCCTTGACGTACGGAACGCCCCTCAGAGCAGCCTGTGCCCTTGCCAAAGACCTGTCTCCGAGGCTCTTCTGTATCGTCTGTTCGAGAACATATAAAACCATCTCCGTACAATCTTGGTTCATCTCACGCATATCAAAGTAATCCTGAATCATAGATGTCGCCCTGTGCAGAAGCCGTCCCGACCGCTTCAATTGTGCCAGCGTCACCGATGAACCCGACGCCTCCCGCCGAGGACTAAACTCATAATGTAGATTGGCCAAATCGCCATCTGCAAAGGTTTCACAAACAAGTAACCCAAAAGAGTAGACATCGCATAGCTTCGCAGCCTCCGCTGTCACTATGCCGTCGGTTTCCGGAGCCGCGTATCTCGGTGTCTTGCAGATGAAGCGATAAGAGTCATACTTTTCAGAACCATAGACAGCGCCTCCAAAGTCAGCCAGTTTCGCTATATAAGCCCCATTGCTAGATTTGTCTGCGAATATCAGTACATTCTGACGCTTGATGTCCCCGTGGATAATGCTGCATGCGTGAATAATCGAGAGGCCTTTCCCCGCATCATACAGCAATTTCTGCTTAACAGCGAACGAAAGTGGCGACTTCGAGTTACTCTGAAGATTCTCTAATGTTCCATGCTCTGCATGCTCGATGACTAGTTGAGGATAAACGCTTCCGGATGCTCCGTTGGGTCCCCAGCACAAGCCGACGAGGCGCACGATGTTAGGATGATAGCGAAGGGTCTCGTGGAGAAGAGCGCGAATTTCGAGCAATACGTGATCCCAGCCTGCTTTGGGTAGATCATCAGATTGAGAATGGATCCGAACTGTTTTCAAAGCCACGACGCGCTTTTGACGGATGACTGCGGGAGCGGAGCTGCTTGTCTGAGGGTTTGGGATTGCGATGGCTCGTTCCACTGAAAAGGTTGCCCCGCGATCGATGAACGATCGCTCAGTGAAGCCCTGGATATACTCATCGATGAAAACAGTTTCTGTGTTTCGTCCCTTCTTTTCCAAGGATGAGACATGGGCTAGGAAGGTTGGAAATCTGTTTTCGTTCCGGTTAAGCTGCTCTTTGACTTGCTCCTCCACAAGCTGGAGGTGTACACTGCTCGCCGGCAGTGTCGAGGGAGCTTGCCATAGGATCTGGCTGAAAGGGTCTATGATGGTTTCCATCTTCAGTGTTTGACGCAATGAAGCGTTCAGGATGCGAAAAGACTAAAGTTGAGGACGGAATCTGCCTTGAGTCCGTTATGTCTCAGACGCTGCGCCTGCATAGTGTGATGACGCTCATGCTGTGATTGTGATTGGCTACCCTAAGCCACCCAAGTTCAGCTCAGCCCAGCCCATTCAGTTCTAGGCCTGGTTGATACTGCATTGCCACGTAACACCGTGAAATCAGGCTGCACTGGTCATGGTTTGAATAAAATTGCCTCATACGACTTGATATCAATCAAACAAACACTGCATACATCGGATCTAACGGCCAACGAGACCCTAAGCCAGCCAACCAAGCATCAATGTCCTAGCTAGCTCGCACCATTAGCCTAGCCACGACCCAAACTGCAACCAGATACAATGCTGGATCCAGGTTCAATCATCGCCCTCACACAAATTACATACGAAGGCGCCAAACGAGCAGTCGACCTCGTTCTCACAGCGATACACTTTCCCAAAGAGTGCGAGGAATTATTCGTGCAGCTGAAGCTCGAGCAGTTCCGTCTGCAGTGCTGGGGTCGAAGTGCGGGGTTGGAGCAAGGCAGACTCATCGAGGCTCTACACCCAATCTTCCCAGAGATACGAAACGCGCTTGACTGCATAAGCGCTCTTTTCCAGGACTTGAATAAGCTACAGGCCAAGTTTGGTATCGTGTCGACGTCTGCGGAGGATGTAGGCCAGAGACAAAAGGAACTGGCGTACAAGTGGAATGAAGAACTTCATAAACAGGGCCTGGCACTTTCGGGTACACAAGTTGAAGACGGGGCGCCGTCCTTGATCTCGAAAGAACAGAAGGCTTTCTTCCCGGTCGGGACCTTCAAGGTCAATCTACCAGCTCGACTACGATGGGCATTAGGAAACAAGTCCAAGTTTCGCGATTGCGTGGCCGAGCTGGAGAGGTACACCAACAAACTGAACCAACTGTTACCAGAGCGACAGAGTCTCCAGTATAAACAAGACTGGACAAGAGTCAACATCATAATCGTCGGAAAAGCCGACGACGAGAACACCGTTTCCCTCCTACGAAATGCCCTTGAGGGAAGTCCGGCGATGGAAGCATCACTCCGTGGCCTGGTGGATAGAAAGTCAGTTGCTGCAGCTCCCAGTACGACAAATTTCCTACGAGGCAACCCCCAGCTAAACATGAAAGATTTTGCGATGCGCCCAGGAACCTTGGACAAGGACAGATTCATCACTACAAGTAAAATTACTAAGCAGCTGGTTGTTTTTGAGAAGAAATCATGGGACGATGAACGTTCCATGGCCAACCGCTCGAAGCTCCAAATGCGACTTAGCAGACTAGTTGCGATGCTCCGCCCAGGCAGAAGTGACTGCATCTTAAAGGCCATCGGCTTCGCAGAAGATGAAGTTACTAAATGCTGGTGGATCGTATATGAAATGCCCTCATTCATATCACTAAATCCTAACCTTCGTCCTGTGACGCTCCACGAGCGGCTGGGACGTCAATCTTTTCATCTGGCTCCCCTCGAAGTCCGGATGAAAATCGCCTTCTCCCTTGCATCAGCATATTCAGAGCTGTTCAGTAGTGGATGGGTTCACAAGGCTATCAGCAGCCACAGCATCGTGTACTTTGGTCCTTATACCGATTTGCTACGTCCGTCTGTCGTTGGCTTTGAGTTTTCACGTCAGGATACCGAAGAGTCAAACATTGATGCCGCCAAAACGCCAGCACAGGTTGAACGAAGCATTTATCGACATCCAGATTACATCGGTAGTGAGGCAAAGAGATACATGACGCAATATGACATTTACTCGTTCGGGCTCGTGCTGATAGAGATTGCTTTCTGGCAGCCATTGAAAGATGTCTATCCGCATGCCAAAGGCGAGACATTCGGGAAAGAAGAGGCGAAGAATGTGCAGAAGTGGGCTGCTCACGTTGCAGACACACAGTTTGCATTCAGAGTTGGTACTGCGTATGCTAACGCTGTGAGCTGGTGTCTCAAGAGCGGTGCGAAAGTCAGCAAGGATCAAGAGGACTGGCATCCAGCTTTGGCGTTCAATGATCATGTCGTTGTTCCACTTTCTGGAACCTAAGTTGGCCTGATCCAACAAACACTCTACGAAAGGAGGGATAGTCTCGACATGTCATAGCTATGCTCGAACTAGCCCACACAGCACCTCCGTAGCCCAATAACAAATACCAACGCTCTATAGCCCCTAGATATATAGCTATTCTGACGTGATTATGTCCTAATCCATTTGAATAACAATGTGCACCAGCGTTTTATGCACATATTGTTTCCAAGTGGCTCATCGCCATGCAGGGTATGCTGTGGGTGCCTGATTGAAAGCCTTGTTGGGACTTGATCGTGGACTAACCAGGCTAGCCAGGATATGATTATGCAGTAAGCTTGGGTGTTGGCCGGAAACTCAGCCAGGGCCATTCACCGCCATGGTGGCGCTGCTTGGTGTTGCCAAGGGTCCTTATGCAAGCCTCGTGGGAGCCTCGCCGCCTCACTGGAATTTAATAGCTTGAACTGTCATGTAATTGTAATTGTACTTACTAGGCAACATCGCATAAAATCTTGTCGTTCCTGTTCTCATTTTGACTAAACCGAATGCCACTCCCAGGGGTTTTAAATCAATATCTAGCGCTGCTTTCTTGATCATAAACACGTCAATCTCAACTCCCGCCATTCTCCTCATTTATTTATTCCAGTCGTTATTCAAGAACGATTACTCGGATCTTTATTAAGCTGATAGGATATACCACCAACATGGAAGTGAGTATTTCAATGACCTTCATTTTCTGTATTTCGATTTAACAACGCGCAGAGCGAGCCGGTCGCTGGTGATCATGGGCAGAAGTTTTGTGATATCTGTAAGAATATTCGGTTCCCATTAGGACCCGATTTTCAAAGACATATCAATAGGTATTTGGAGCTCGCATCACGCGCCACTCGTTGCGCTCTATGTAGTCTTGTGCGCAAAGGCCTGCAAAGGGAATTTCTCGCTACATCCGCTGCGGTAATGGATCAGTACGATGCAGATCGCCTTGATAGAGAAATATCCAGCAGTGTGCTTTTCAACAATCCCTTCGTGTTAGGGATCCCAGGTTGGGTCGCTCTAAGAGGCCGGAAGGACTCGGTAAATTACATCGATGTTTACGTATCACCAAGGGCATATTGTGTGTTGCAAGTGTCTCCCGATATTGGTAAATTACGAGTTGTTCATGAAAGCGAAGACAGTCAACATTAACATGTGATCAGATTCCGAGTCAATGAGAGACCTTGCTCCATGTCGATTACCGCTTTTAACAAATATACACAGTCTTGGTTCTCCAAGGCTTGACCTCTCCTGCGGACCTTCAGAGATCTATTTCGCCAAAATGCTTCTCTGGGAAGATGTGCATACCCGTGGTGCGGCAATAAATACCCTGCCCTCTCGTGTGATAGATGTGGGAGAGGGGGATAATACATGGCATGCTTTAAACCCGAAACCAATTCGACTACTTGAACCGAGCAGAGGAACTTCTGGCATTTACATGACTTTGAGCCATCGTTGGAGCTTAACAAGCCACATCACGACTACTAGCAATAACATCGGAGACCATCGAAAAGACATTCCATGGCAAAAGCTTTCACGTACCTTCCGAGAGGCTATTGTCATATGCCGAGAGATGGGTGTGCGATACTTGTGGATTGACTCACTCTGCATTGTACAGGATGACGCAGCTGATTGGCAGCGTGAGTCAAGGCTTATGGGAAACGTCTATCGCAACTCTGTTTGCACTATCGCATGCCATATTAGGGATAATCAGAATGAAGGGTTTCTGCAAAAGGCTTTCCGCAAAAACATGGTCCTTTTTCGCGGAGAAAAAGAACGGACTTTTGGGCTCTCATTGCCTAGCCAGTTTTCCCGGACTATAGTGCATGATAGCGCAATCAACGGGCGAGGATGGGTTCTCCAGGAGCGTTGGCTTTCGAGGCGAATTCTTCATTTTCTTCCATCACAGATTTACTTTGAAACCGAGTTTAATCGGGTCATCTCCCTGGAAACGAAGAGATATGAGTTTCTTGAAGGTACCCCGGGACTTGGACCCAAAATCATTACGAAACCATACCCTATGAAGAATATCGGAGAATGGCATCAAATTGTCGAATGGTATTCTCGGTGCGCTTTAACCAGACCAACGGACAAACTCCCAGCACTGGCTGGCATAGCATCGATTATACAACGTCGACTTTCAGACGATTATCTTGCTGGCCTGTGGGGATTTACCTTGACTGAGGATTTATGCTGGGTGGTAGCTGATGGAACTGAGACTAAGAGGCCTGGAACACCTCGTGCGCCAAGCTGGTCATGGGCATCATTAGATGGAGCTGTCATCTACATTGTTCCCAGCAGGTCTACAGTAGGAAGGAATGCTGCCAAATTTGGGCTTCAACTGGGTGAAGATTTATCAAATTCGGCTTTCAGCGACTCGTCTCGGGGGCAACTTCGTCGTGTTTCGGACAAAAGAGGTCAGGCGACACCTAGCTGGATCGAACAGCCGGTGGCTTTGAACTTCATAGGTATTCCACAAAGGCTACCCCAAATTGGAAAGCTTCGCCAAGACTTAACTACGCCAAAGCATTCGTTGGCCTTCATGGGTACAGAACCCTTCTCCAAGATCCGTTCGACTTCCTACAGACCAGTCATACTAGGAGGGCATACTGTAGGTGTTGCTATACTTGACTTCGAGAATGGGCATCGAGACGAGCGACAAACGCTTTGGTATTTTGAGTTAAGTACCAATCAGATTGGCTATTGCGTGCTCATTGTTTCAAAGAGCTCTGAAGAGCCATTTGTTTATAGAAGAGAAGGACTGGGCTTTCTCATTTCTATAGCAACGACAGAAAATTGCAGTAGGAATTATTTATTGGATAATTTACATAATCTAGAGGGTAAAAAGCAGGAAGAAGTTATATTGATATAAATCTCTATATCTATGGTTTTTCAAACAACGTTTCTCTTTACTATATCAATATAACTATTATTTTTCAAGGCAGCAATTGCGCCACCTAGGCAGATAAACCTTCACTGATATTAAGTTTTGAGATACTGGCCTGCTATAGGGATATTACTGTTTAAGCCTGGAATGAAAGTTCAAAGCTCGATGGCCTTATAAGGCTAACGAGAAGGAAATGTTTTTATTTTATTTAAAAGGACTCCGAATTAGCTTTCCAATGTTCTGCGGGGATAGGTAAAGACAGATAGCCGACCTATTGCTTTAGCAACCACAACCATCACAATCGCAGCATCCGTCATCATCGTCATCTTTCTTTTCCCCGTCTCTATTGCCGTTTGTCTTCACCATTGGCTCTTGCGATTGATATTGGTGCTCATACGTCGCTCCAACGACCCCGACTGTCGCGCCTACGGAGCCATACAAGGCTGTCCGCATGTAAAACTGAAACGCCTTAATATTTTCATCTGCAGGGACAAGCTGTAACTCATGATACGGTGTTTGAAGGTTCTTCTCGAACCACCAGAAATCAAGAGCGCAGTCATCAGGCTGCTTGATGATGCGCTTTGCAAATTGCCGTAAGAAACTCTGACAGTCGTTGAAACCGAGGACATATACGCCAAACGAGTTGTGAGCGGCTTCGCATTCCTCATCAACTCTCTGTTCCGACAACTTGGTCCAGCCGATCTGGCATATGTAGTAGTCCTGAGCATACGGCTTGCCCTCGCTGTCAAGGCTCTCTTGTCGAAGCCGCATCATCTCTTCTTGCATCGACCACGGCGCTATGTTACTCTCGTAGTCAATGGATGGTACCAAAGACCCGACAAGATGTCCTTTTGGCAAGCTCTTGAACTTCTGTCTCGAGGGAAGTCTCAGTTCGTATTTCATGCCGTACACGAACAGCGCCCAGTGGTACAAATGGCCGTCTTTGATCCGACGAGAGAACCACACATTTTCACCTCTACTTTTGTCCTGCTCCTGCGCCTTGCGTCGCTCGACTTCTTCCTCGAGCCTTTTCTTGTGTGCCTCATCTTTGGCGAGGGCCCTGGCCTCGAGAGTATGTATGACAGTCATGACGAATAGCGATGGCGACTATCGAGAGTTGAATCATTCCATGAGAGTCTTTCGGACATAAATGGCAATACCATGACCCAGTGCGCAGCGAGACAATGATCTAGTAGGCGTGCATTGCACATGCGTCTTCGTAAGTGATGTCCCAGCATGCTTACATTTGCCATTGCGGCACAGCTGGTAGATCAGCGGCGGATGTGACCGTTTCTAGGTACTCCGTAGCCAAAGTGCTTATGAACCCCCTGCTCTAGCATAACGCCAACTAATCAGCTCGTCGAAATGACTTTGTAAGCTGCACAGTGACGTTATGTTCCTTCGTCATGAACACCAAGACGCCATCTTTGCTTTGTCAATTGGCCATGCGACAAGCAAGATTTAGCAACCCTTACCCTTTTCTTCCACTAATAGTCGTAACATGGCTGCCTCAACCTTTCACAGCAAGGGACTACCATGACGTCAGCAGTCAGCGCCTGCATTGTGATCTTTCGGTTGACCGGTCGCACGTTTATTCCTCCTGTTCTTCGTACGATCAACGCGAACGAACCGATGATGGACTAAACCTGAAGCCACTATCTATTTCATCGGTTAACAATGCACGGAATCTCGCGACAGCAGACACTGACGACGGGTAGACCAGTCCCATTCGATGAATCCGTATCACTATTTCACATTCCCAACGGAAGGAGTAAAATTGAATAGTCCAATCCAGGCACTCTTGTTCTACCAGCCGTTTACACAAACAGAGGGAAGCTTCATCGACTTGGCTTCGACTATGGTGTTAAGTCATACCTACACGTCCAGCTAGACGTTTCCAGACTGAATGAGATCCACAACCACCTTTGGATGGTTGGCAAGCCGATGCCTGGGCGACCTCTACATCAACATCACGTTTACGGCCGGAAGATTGTATGTGCTGAGCAAGCGGACCTTCACCTGCTCTGGGATGACTACCGGCTGTTTGTTAAGCCATGTCCAGATTATTTACTGTCATTTGACTTTTGGAAGCGTTATCTGTGTTGTGGCGACGATAGCCTATGGACAACTGCTGCCGGTATGGTCCAGTCCTATACATGGCTGATTCAGGACAAGTCCGACTGGAAGGTTGCACAGGCAGAGGGAGTCCTTTCAGAGTCCATCACTTGGGAGCGCTGGACAGCCTTCGTCTCTTCCTTCACAGATCATCTTGAAGCATCAGATCTCGATGTCAATCCACGTTTCAAATATGGCAACCTCCGGCTCCCTCGGATTCAATGGATATGGCGTTTTTGCTCTCATACTGGAGGTGTACACGCCTTCGTCAATGGATATTTGAATCCTTACTCTAGTTACCGTCACTTCTTCAAGCAGATGGTAGCACCTATAACGGTCGCAACCGTCTATTTTGCGCTCATCTTGGCCGCGATGCAAGTCGGGCTGGCCACAACGATGTTGCAAGACAACGATGCATTCCAGAGCGCGTCGATGTGCTTTACTGTGTTGGCTATTGTTGGACCGATCGCGGCGGTTGCGGTGCTGGTAGCTGGGGTAATGGGCTATGTTTTCATGTGGAACCTTTGTCATGCGGTAAGGTTGAGAAGGATAGAAAAGTTACAATCCAAGATGGTAGGCAAACAGGACGTGTAGATATGAGATAAGTTATTATTTTAGCATAATGACAGTGGCTCTCTAGCGATTCTAGGACCAGTAAATGGAGTGGATACTGGAGGCATGGCAGCATTATTTGCGAACTCGGTAAAGCTTTAAGAGAAGTAGTTCATTAATAGGTAAGTGATTTAACTCGGTAGCTTGATACTTGTTTTGCTAACCCTAAGTTTACAGCCCTTATTATATCCTAGATTGTGTTAAATAAGGCAAATAGTGCTTAGGTCATAAGCATAATTTGTATGATCCTGTCCATAGACCTCTTGGAACTATATCGACCAGATCTGTCTGAAAACCAACGTAATACCGAATCTCGTCCGTATCCCAGGGTATAGGAATAATACTAAGGTGGTTCAAGAAGGGCTGGCCGCCGTTACGATAGTTGACTAAGCTTATCTGGGTCTCTCGCCTCTCCTTTATACTTTTCCTCAGACTGTACACAGCACCGCGATCCGTAAATGGCCTTCCTAAGGATCTGAAGACTTGGCCGTCTGGGGATTGCAGGAACCGACAGTTTCTACCAAGAACCTCGTGTCGACTATATCCCGTGAGATTTTGAAAGCTGTCAGAGACATAGACTATGGGGCAGTCTTCAAGCGTAATGTCACAGATGACAAAGGAACATGACATGTCGATACGGCCGATACTGAACTGAGGATCTTTCCGAGTCATGACCAGCAGAAGGGCCTTGAGGGCGTCAAACCCACTCGGACTATAGATGTCTTTCGATCCGGGCGTGGTCAAATTCTCAGAGGCTGTAGGTATTTGGGCCTTCGCTTTTTGATGCATGGACCTGAGGGAGACTTTGGGTGAAGAATTATTGTCCGCTGCCGGTTGGCCCACCTCGCTGTCCTGATTCATGGCTAGATCCGGGGCTTTTGAGCCAATTTGAGTGTTGGATGGACTTCCAGATTCTGAGTCTGAGTCTGTATCTACTGGTCCCAGCAACAAATCTTGCATCCACTTTGACATTCCTTCTTCATCCGTTGGCAAATCAGGATTGAGTGAATGGATACTAATCTGAGGAGGGGCTGGTTCACTACGGAGGTTCAGTTCAAAAGTCTTTGCCGGCCAAGAGGGATCGGCAACTACCCTTGTAAAGACTAGCAGGGGATCCCTGCCAAATTTATTAGTTATCCTCTATGAGCGATTTCTACACCGTTCTTCCCCTCTTTAACTTACGAAGACGATAGTGTATACAGATATTGCGACCCGGGCTTTAGTGGTGACGCTGAAGGCGCCCAACAGAGGAGCAAAAACTACTGCTTAGATCCAGCTGATCACAGGCCTTGCTGAACGTACGATTAACAAGATATATTCTTGTGCAATTAAGCGAGGCTTCGAGCCTAATGAGAGTCCTCTCTGACTTATTAACGCTTAGCTTGAAGATGCAGCTTGCTTAGGGCAGCCTTTAAAGAATACTGAAGAAAATCGTAGCCTTATTATTATTAAGGTTAGCACAGATCGATTTGGCAGGGAAAAAACACTTACTAATATCTCTGCTGACCTTAGCAGTTAGGGTATCGAGATTTTACTAACAACTATCAGGAGAATCCTTAAGAAAGCAGGATATAAGAAAACGAAGCCAATAAGGAAGCCTGGACTGACTGCAGTAATGAAGAAAGAACGCCTCGAATGGTATATTGCTTATAAAGATTAGAGCCTTAAAGATTAGAAAGCTATAATTTGGTTAGATGAGACTTCTATAGTGCTCCTTTATTGCTGCGACGGCTATTACATTTAGAGGTTACCTAAGGAGAGATTTCTTCGCAGCTGTATTTAAGAAAGGTAAAAAGGCTTTAGTAAGTTTATATTCTAGGGCGCCTTTTTGTATAATAAAAAAGGTCCTTATTATTACTAGTCTCTAGAGACCTTAAAAGAGAAGAAGGAAGCTGATAAGGCAATCGCGGCAATAAATACAGAGCTCGAGCTGGCTATAAAGGAGAAATAGAAGCTTAAGAATAGAATAAGAAGGCTAGGGCTTTATAACAAGTCAGGTAAGAAGCCTAAGTGGTCTTTTAAGAAGTTAACAGGCAAGCTAATAAGAGAGGGAAAAGGCGGTATTAACTGGTAGCAGTACAGAGTAAAAATCCTAATCCTAAGATTGCTTCCTTTTATAAAGGAATATAAGAAGGAAAGACTAAATACTCTTGTACAAGAAGATCAAGCTTTTAGTTATAAATACTATATATAGCAGCTTCTATATAACGCTAAGGGTATTAAGAGACTTCCTTAGTATTTAAATTCGCCAGATTTGAATGCTATTAAGCCTACCTGGCTATAGATAAAGAGGGTAATAATAAAAAAAGGCGCCCTAAAGAATAGAAAGGAAGCTATTTATAAGTAGGAGGCTGCGTAGAATAAGCTTCCGTAAGAAAAGATCTAGGCATAGATAGAGAGAATTCCTGTGCATATTTAAAAAATCATAGAATTAGAAGGTAGAAATAAGTACAAGGAAGGCAGGGATAAATAGGCGTAAAAATCAATATTTGCAGGTACTAGCTCTTTTGCCCCACTTAGTGCGATTTTAGCGTCGGCAAAGACTTTTGAACTGAACCTCCGTAAGTAATGCCACGTATTTCATTCCGGTGGATGGTACTGTGCTGCAGATGGCGTGAAGTTGGCGTGATGATGCTGTATCTGGTAACGCTTGTTGTGTATCAAGCTCTTCGCATTCTTCAAACAAAAGTTGAATCGGTGATCCAGGGAACGATTCTGGAGGTGAATCACAGAGTGACTCGGTATACTCGAGAAAACGATTCATTGCAAAATTGGCCTCTGTTCCATACCATTCGGAGCCTTTACACCCTGCAACGCTAGCCAACTCGATACGGTCGTTATCCAAGGTTTGCAATCTTAATTTTATGTCCTTGAACTCCTCTTTAAAGTCTGTTTCGAATTTTTTGGTACGTTCGTTCAATGATGCAATCGTAGAACTAAGCGTGCGGGAGTTAGAACGAAAGCAGAGATTCGCTCATGCGCTTTCACTGCCACGGCGTACTTACAATGTCATCGCGCTCAAAGCCATGTCTAAGGATACTTTATATGTCGTAATCGTATCTCTGAAAAGCTGGATCTCCTTGTCCTTGAATGCCCATGCCATTTGCTTCCAGACTCGGACTTGAATGGTCCCATTTCTTGAGGTCTGAGTGAATCCCTGTAGCAAGGTCGTGAACTCGTCGAATATGTTCAAGCAGTTCTCCAAGGGCGCTTTTAAGCTGGTGCAGAGGTCGACGTGACTAGACAACCTATCCTGGATATGTGTGACATGGGCAAGGATCTCATACAGTGCTCTCAAATCGGTCGACAGCGCGGCGATGTCCTTTGGGGCATTTTGAAGTGAGTCAATAAATTCGTAGAGTCGCTTGGAGCCGTGTAGCAGTGCTCCTACAATTCCGACGACACTCGCTGTCACAGAAAGCGGATCAGACATTGCAAAAGTGCTTGCTTACAGATTGGAAAAAATGCGGAGGATTGGCGGACAAGATTTACTCACCGTTTGTTATTTCTATTTTCAGCCGCAGATATCGATTGGTAGGTATTTACTTTACTAGAATAATATGCAGAATGACACGTAATTATCCTGCTTTCAATTGGCTGTTGGCCAAGACAGTCTCGTAGTCTGCCTTGTAGCGACCCAAAATGCGGCCTGGGAGCCTTGCTGGGAGCCTTGTTGGGCCTTGATGCATATGTGGCTGATTACAGGAATATCACAATCTTACGCTTAGTCCCCTCCATTTCCCTTTTTCTACCCCTCCCAAGTATTAACAAAATGGAAGTATTGAAATGTATGTCTTGTATTGATTAAAGAAAGAAGAGAAACGTATAGATAAGTAACTATTATATAAGATAATCTAGATAGATATAGGATCGGACTAATAATATTCCCGACTTTTAACACTCCTACTTAAGCCCGTGTTTATAAGGATTAAGAGTATAGGCCTGTAAAAACTAAAAAATACCTTTATAGGTAAAAAGATAATAAAAAAGGCTTCTACTTTAACTCCTACTTATTCTAATGTCTATACTTTATAATTTAATTATAAATTAATTTAACTATATATTTTATATTTTATATTTTAACTAGTAAGGAGTTAAATAATTAACTACTTATTATAATAATTTATAATAACTTTTATAGACCTATATTTTTATTTCCTACTAGTTATAAAGATATAGTCTAATGTAGATAATATATAGTTTAAAATAAAGCTTGGTTTTATATAATTCTAGTAGTATTATTTATTAG